>NC_090730.1:69786166-69788666 GCF_036898095.1 Palaemon carinicauda | reverse complement strand
ATATATATATATATATATGTATATATATGAATATATACATATATATATATATATATATATATGAATATATTTACATACATATATATATATATTATGAATTTTCATCATTTACATAATTAGTTTCGTATTATTAAAGGTAAGTTTTATTTCAAAGGATTCAAGTAGGAAGAAAACATAGTAACAGTTTTGTCTATGTTCTTTTCAGATATAGATAATAGAGCACGAAATTTCAACTGTGCAAAGATAGAAATGAAATATTTAAAAAAAAGTATTTCAGGATCAGCATAATACAAGAACAACGACCGTAAAATATTTGAATATTTCTACGAGGTAAATAAAATGCTGTAGAATGTGTTCCCACATCTCAGGAATGTTAATCCTCTCCTCCCTTCTTAAAAAAGCTTAAGTTTTAAGAAAGACGATCAAAGGCTGGAATCACATGAATGCGTGAATACCCACGAATTGAACAAAGGACCAGATGGAAAGAGGGTAAACATCGCGAGATTTTTTTTTATAAAGAATTTAGATGTTGCAGAGCAGCTGCAGAGGTGAAAAGAGCAAGTAAGACTCACTGATCCAGCAGTCATTTTTTTTTTTTTCAATAGATCAAACCTTATTCTCTGCTTTAGTGAACAAGATTAAATTAGCCTGTGAAGGACTTTAGGAAAAGGGGAAGGAGCAGTAAAAAAACGAAAAATATATAATTAGATAACAGAAGGTTTACCATTAGCAGATGTTTTTTTCCTCGTGTGACGTCTTAAGATTTCGATAAAAGTGAATCTAACGTTTCCGTAATGTCCAGTATAAAATATATTTTTCATTGAAGATTAACATACAGGACAATATCCATTATATTATTAATTCTATTAGACACCAATAAAAATAAAACACTCGGAATGCGATGTATATATTTTTCACTAAGCTAGAGGAAGGATAACAAAAAAAAAAATGGGCTTGCCCTCTCGTAGTAATTAAATCTGTTCAGGTCCAATAGGACCGACCTGAAAAGGTATGAAAATACAAATGCGCTAGTCCAAAATTTTTCGGTTTTCTGATTCTCTCTCCTCTCTCTCTCCTCTCTCTCTTTCCTCTCTCTCTCTCTCTCTCTCTCTCTCTCTATATATATATATATATATATATATTTATATATATATACACATATATATATATATATATATATGTGTGTGTGTGTGCGTGTGTGTGTATATATATATATATATATACAGAGAGAGAGGAGAGAGAGAGAGAGAGAGAGAGAGAGAAGGTTAATTTGTCATTGGTCGGAATTTATCAATAGTTTTGTCAGTGAAGTGATGAAGTTGATTTGAAATATTGGTTTATAAATACATGCCTTTAATTCATTACTTAATATTTCCTTTAACAGCCCTGTCTTATAAAAAGAAGCACAATTTTCCAAATTATTATGATTTTTCTTTTTTCCTTTTTTTTTGTTTCTAGTAAAAATGGATTTTTGAATCACGTATTTAAAATGAAAATAAATAAAGTAAATGAGAGTTCATAGGGAAAACGACCACCTCTATGGTAAGGTAACCTCCAGTGAATGCTCAAAATTATTCTTTCTCTAATTCTTGTTCAATAAGTCCAGCCATTCATTTTTCTATTCTTTCTTGAATTATAAATCGCTTATTGTGCTGCTACAGAGATAAACTAAATTCTAATGTAGCGATGAAAAATAAAGTCTTTATATATTCATTCCAGCTTTGTCTGATTAAACTAAACGATTTGGATTTTATTCTCTAAAGACCATCAATGTATCGTTTACTGTTGTTAAACTGAAACACGTACCAGTACGGATCCAACGCGTCGGCCTGCTTGAGAATAAGTATTTGTGTGTGTCTAATGATCAATAAGCCAAAGTACATTGTAAGGGTATTGCTATAGGAAAAAAAAATGTTTGAAGGAAAAATCTAGCTTTCTTTTCCCTGTACATTCAGAGACTAACCTTTATGCAAAAAGCTTCCATCGTATCAACCACGGGAATCTAAGAGACATATACGCATTATGAATACCTCTCTGAAGATAACTCCAATAATCTATTTCTTTAATACCATTATTTTCACTCCATCTTTCCTATCTTTTCTGTCTTCATAATCAATAATTTCTCTTTTTCATGAGATCAAACTCCTTAAACCTCTGCATCTCATCTCAGCATATATTACGCATAGAAAAATGTTCCTTCAACAAATACTCATAAAAGAAATATGAACATTTCCTCGGTGTTTAAAGGAAAAGCTTTTCACTATTACCTTCATACATCGTACTTATACATAATTTTAATCATATTTTCAAAAGCGATTTCATAGATGTCATTTACTGCTCAAAAAGTACATAAATCAATCCAAATAATTCTTACCCCATACATAACATCATATACCAGTGTGCATGACCCGTCAAAAAATACGACTAAAAAATCAAATTGATATGTACACACTTGAATGTTGTTGGCTGTAGTTATATATACAGAGAGAGAGAGAGAGAG
>NC_090730.1:69766166-69778666 GCF_036898095.1 Palaemon carinicauda | reverse complement strand
TTGAAGCTATAGGCAAATATTCTATACATGTAAGATACTGTTGAATGTTTTTTCCATGATGGTATACAAGAGAGTTTCGGTGATTTAGGTAATCGATTCTCACCTTACCTAGCTAGTATTCTAGGTACAGTAGTATACTTTCGCACATCCCTGATTGTTCTTTTTTCCTCCGGAGGCCAAGTTCAATCCATCTCTCCCTCTGAAAGCCCTTGGCTTAATCCTATTGGTTCTCCCTGTATATTAATCCAGGTATTACTATTCTAGGATATTTCTGCCATGTCCTGATAACCAGAGTGACTGTTTTTGGGTTTGGGCAGAACTTCAGAGTTTTTAGTCTGTGGTCTGCTTCTTTCTAGCATGGAGAATGAGTCTCCTTTGCTAGGTTAGGGGCGGACACAGGAAGCTTTGCTTCCCTAGTCCATGTCGGAAGGATTCTGATGATTCCTTCCTTTAGTGGCCTAGCAGACTGTCCTGTGTCGTTTTTTCTCGGGCTGGAGAAGGAGTTTCTCGGTTGCCCGGATGAATAACTTCACCTAACTTTGTTCTGGTTGGGAGGAGGATAGCAAGCATTGCCAGTCTTCCTCCCCAATAGACAACTCTTGGTTAGGATGAGCTCCCTAACTGCTGAGTGTGTCTCTTGCTAGAATGAAGTCTTTAGGACCCTTATCCCTTCCCCACCTCTCTTTCTTTATTTTCCTGGCCATAGTCCTTCTTCCGTACCTAGCATAGGTTAGGATGGAGGACCGGCTCAGCTCTCTGCCGACCAGCATTACGTGCCGGCCGGCAGAGACCCTTTGTCTTTGCAGAGTGAACCCCAGACCTCCCTTGGTCTCTCTTCCATGGGTGCCGGTAGAGCCCGGCAGGCTGCGGATTCTTTGGAAGCCTGAATGCTACATTCTCCCCTTCCATAAGTTCACTCTTTCTGGATGGAAGGTCATATGGCATGCCACCTTATAACCTTACATCCATACTGTTTCTCTGACTATTGTGTTGCACCCCTATCCTGGCTGCCGGCTTGACAGCTGACAGCCGGGCAGGTAGAGGTTCTCTTGTTCTTGGCTACTGTGGGCGGGCATGGTTTTATTACCTTTGCCGGCCGGCAGTGCAATCACAGCCCGAATCTGCTGGCCGCTACGAATAGCGGCCGGCAGCCGGGTTTTAGTGTTTTCGGCCGTTGGCTGGCAATGATTGCTGGCAGGCACATAGTCGCGAATCAGAGGGCTGCCACCTATTAGTTAAAGATAGTATATCTTTGATCTATAAAGGGGTAGTTGCCGGCCGGCACGTGGCGGCGTACGCTCGTGCTCGCTGGCACAATAGCAAGCGATGTACAGTAGTTGCTATATTCGTAGTGTAGTACACACTGCATTAGTAGAAACTGCTGTACAGAGTTTGTGATAACACTAAAGTTCTTCATCATACTTAATGTTATCTTGTACAGCCTTTTGTTGAGACCGTACTTTATATAGAAAGTGAGTTCTTTCTGTATTCTTTCAATCCCATATATTAAAACTACACAATAAATTTCCGTTTAGGAAATTACATAAGGTATTCTAGTATAGAATTAACCTTAGTTTTAATATTTTGGGAGGTTATGGCAATTGACTGGACAGGAAATACAAGTATGTGTCTTTCCTTCTTTCTTTTATAGCTTTTCTATATAAGCTAAATGTTTCAATATAAGTGAAAAGCCTTCACTTGATACTCATGGATTTTTCTTCTCTTTACAGGAGGACCATCCAAAGTGGGGAGTGTGTTCTGTAATGTCTGCAGTAAGTACTTCTGTGGACATCAACATTGTAGGAGGCACGCAGCATGCGCAGCCTCCAGAGGTGATCTCCGCTATTGGGACCCTCAGGTTTTTACAGTTTGTTCTAACCTGATTACCGAGGCTTTTGACGACCCTAAGTCAACGAAGTCATGGGATGCTGCCAGGGAAAAGTTGCGATCCTGGGTGAGGGGTTCTGAGAAAAAAACCTCAAGCCCATACCTTCCAAATGAGAAGATGAGGGCCTACCTTTTCACTAAAGCATCGGCTGATGCAATCATCCCCCAGCCTCAGGTGGAGATACCAACTGCCCAGAATCCGGTGGATTCTGAAGTCTCGGCCGCCCTTCAAGACATCCAATTAGACGATAGGATGTCGGAGGTGTCGGATTCTACAGAGAAGGACCTTCTAGGAGAAAGTCAAGAGGAGGAGCTGTGCTAGGCTCCTCAAGTAGAAGAGGAAGAAATCGACGAAGTGTCGGTTACATCGGTTCCGAACCCAGAACCTGTTCACTCTACATTGTCTGCTATCCCAGATGACCTGGGAAGGACTCTTTCTTCTATTGTTGAGATGATCCAACAAATTCAGAAGAGGAATGATGAGAAGGAGGCTGCAATGAAACTGGAAATACGTAGACTTGCAGCATCACGTGGGCCCCAGAAGCGACTCAACTTGAAGGATCTTCCTTTGTGCTCGGATACCAATCCTTGGAGGTATGCCGAACATATGCCAATGACAATTGGGAAGATCGTCTTATCTGTAAAGTTGGGAGCAATTTCTACCTGGACTGTTATGTCCGCCTTAGGAAGGAGCCAGCCTCAAAGGAGGAGACTGAGCCGAAGGAGGTCATAATTTTGGACCATAGTAAAGCTCAGGTGTTACTATCGAGCTCGATGAAAGAGAGGGGCTTCATGAACTCAAAGGTGCCAGCCTTGAGTAAGAAGCTTCCCTCTTTTGTGGCCTCTCCTACCAGAGCATTTCCCTTCATGGAAAAGGGATATAAGGCAGCCTTAAAGGCGGTGGAGGCAGGGAAACCATGCCCCTCCTTGGAGGAGTGCAAGCCGTTATCTCTGACCTTGCCTTTGGACCAAGAAGACTGAAAAGGACGTACACCTTACCCTCTCAGTCGGGAAGCTAGAAGCTGATATTGCTGAACGTCAGTTCGGTGAGGAACTCCCTAAGCTGTCGGAGGTTCTTTTGCGCAGGGAGCAAGAGAAGAAGGAAAGACTTGCGGCATCGATGTCGTTGCAAACGACATTAGAAACAATGGCAAGTGACCCCAAGATCCAGGACATGTTCATGGTAGTGGTCAAAACTCATCTGACCACAGTTACGAAGGATCTCTATAGCTTTATTAAAGCTAGGAGAGCCTGTAGAGAGTTCGTGTTTGCCTCGGCTGCGGTGAGGCACGAACCGAGGAAACTGATATCCTCTCGTATCTGGGTTAAAGACCTCTTTCCCAATGATGTGGTTAAAGAGGTAGTAGACAGAGAATAGGAATCTTCTCAAAAAGTGGGGCTTAGATCTTAAGAGGAAGTCTTCTCAGGATGAGGGTCACCAACCCAAGTGGAAGACAAAAAGGCCTAGGCCATCTTCTCGGCCAGCTATACCTTACCGACAGTAACAACAGCAACAACTTCCTGTGACCGCGGTACCTCAGATGATGGCACAACCTCCAACCACGTACCAACTGGTACCTCAACAAGTGGCGACTCAGTCACCAGTTTTTAACCCAGCTTTCAAAAGGCAGACTTCTTCCTTTCGTTCGAGGGCTAGAGGAAAAGCCAGAGGTTCTTCTAGATGCCCTTCAAGAGGAAAGAGATCCAGGGGAGGACGTGGTCAAGGAGGCAAGGCCTCAGGTCCACAACAGTAGAAGTGAGATGCTTCCAGTATGAGGGAGGCTACAGCTATTTAGGGATTGCTGGACCTTAGATCCCTGGGCCCACAGCCTAATAAAGAATGGACTATGTTGGAGTTGGAGCAGCCCTCCATCTCAATTTTCTCAATTCTCCCAACACTCAACTCCCGTTCTGGAAGAATACGTCCGAGAGTTCTTAGACAAAAGGGTGATCCGGAAAGTTAAGTCCATCGAATTCCAAGGGAGGCTGTTTTGTGTTCCAAAGAAGGACTCAGAAAAACTCAGAGTCATTCTAGACTTGTCGTCACTCAACAAGTTCATAGTGAACTACAAGTTCAGAATGCTCACACTTTAACACATGAGGACCCTACTGCCCCAAAAGAGCATATGCTTTTTCTATAGACTTGTCTGATGCTCAGTGGCGCGTTCCAATTAATCGTCACGTCTCCTCCTACCTAGGCTTCAAGTTACATTGATAACTATACACCTTCAGAGCCATGCCTATTGGGCTAAACATAGCCCCAAGGATTTTCACGAAGCTCCCGAACGCAGCCGTCCATCAATTACGCCTAAAGGGGGTCCAAGTATTAGCCTACTTGGACGACTGGCTGGTGTGGGCAGCATCCAGGACAGAATGCATGCAAGCTTCTAAGATAGTGATCCAGTTCCTGGAACATCTGGGATTCAAGATCAATATAAAAAAGTCTCGACTTTCTCCAGCTCAAAAATTTCAGTGGTTGGGAATCCATTGGAATTTGGAGTCACATCGACTTTCCATTCCTGGGAAGAAGAGGAAGGAAATAGCAGGATCTGTCAAGAGACTGCTGAAATCCAAACGGATATCAAGACGCGAACAGGAGAGAGTGTTGGGCTCTCTACAGTTTGCTTTAATAACAGATCCAGTGCTAGGAGCACAGCTAAAGGATTCAACAGGAGTCTGGAGAAAATACGCATCAAACGCGCGAAGAGATCTAATAAGACCTCTACAGACTCGACTGCGATCTCTTCTCAAGCCGTGGTCCAATGCCAAGAAACTGAAGATATCAATACTTCTTCAACCTCCTCCCCCATCAGTAACTATCCACACAGACGCTTCAAAGGAAGGCTGGGGAGGTCACTCTCATCAGAAGAGAGTCCAAGGAGCTTGGTCCAATCTCTTCAAGTCATTTCACATCAACTTTCTAGAAGCAATGGCAGTGCTTCTGACTTTAAAAAAGGGTATCTCCTCGCCACTTGACCCACATAAGACTGGTTCTAGACAGCGAGGTGATAGTGAGATGCCCGAATCGACAAGGGTCGAGATCACCTCAAATCAACCAAGTGATGTTGGCCATTTTTCGTTTGGCAGAAAGGAAGAAATGGCACCTGTCAGCAGTTCACATTCAAGGGTTCCGCAATGTGACAGCGGACGCTCTATCCAGGTTTACACCATTAGAGTCAGAATGGTCCCTAGACACAGGATCGTGTTCCTTCATCTCGAGTCAAGTCCCGGAACTGCAGATAGGCCTCTTTGCGACGAAAGACAACAAGAAAATAGATCGTTATGTGTCCCCATACGAGGATCCACTAGCGGAGGCAGTGGACGCTATGTCCCTAGACTGGAACAGATGGTTCGGTATTTATCTGTTCCCTCTGCACAACCTACTTTTGAAGGTCCTTGACAAGCTGAGATCCTTCAAAGGGAAGGCAGCAATAGTGGCCCACAAGTGGCCAAATAGCGTGTGGTTCCCTCTGGCATTGGAACTACGCCTAAAATTCGTACCGCTACCGGATCCATCCCTGTCTCAGCGAGTACAGAAATCGACTGTCTTCGCTTCATCGCAGAAAACCAGAAACCTACATCTCATGATTTTCTCTCCCTAGTTTCTTGCCAAGAATATGCTACCCACCATCAGGTGGGGTCCCTAGAGAATCTGCCCTCTGAAGGAAGATGTATCTCTATGTCCAGTGGGGTGCCTAAAGGTCTATCTTCATAGAACTTCAGACTTTATGGAAGGACGGCTGTTCAGAGGAGAAACGTCAGGCTCAAGGTTTTCTATTACTAAGGGCGAAACTACCTGTGTTATTCGCAAATCGGGTCCTGACAGTACACCCGCTAGTCATGATCTGAGAGGAGTTGCTTCTTCCATAAAATTTCCTTATTTATATGGACCTTGAACATCTTTGTTCGTTCACCAGCTGGTGGTCATCCAAGGTGTTCTTTATGCACTATGCAAAGCAAGTGGAGCAACTATAGTAATCTTTGGTAGCAGCAGGTAGAATCCTTTAACCTTCTGTTTTAACTCTGCGAGGAACAGTGTGATTAATTTGGGACGAATAGTTAAGAGGGTGGGTGTGTAGTCACTGTGTGTACTACACACTGAGCGATAGGCCACGAAAGTGTCCTTACGAACTGTTCCATTGGCGTCGGTGAACTATAGCATAATACGGACACTTGTGCAAAGTGTTTCTTACGCTAGTGTAATTAAACAGTATACAGACTGTAGCATTATTACTAATTCAATTGAAGTGGCAAGTTTGTTTCATGGTAGATGAAACAATATTTTCTGTTGACTGTTTTCTTTGTGCTTTGATAGATATCATCCACTCTTTATAAATTTTATAAAGGTAGATCTGATATGCCCTTTTAATAAATTTTAATAAACTAGTTCATAGTGAACCCTGCTTTTTATTCGCCCACACTCATTTTTATTAGATATGTACTGATCATTAAGATTAAAATATGGATATTTATATCATGGTATGTCTTTTAAGATCGTTCCCTGATTCAAGCAAAAGTCCACTCTCCTTAACCCTTCCTTAGGAAGGGTTGAGGTGGTACCCTAGCGGGAGAGTGACAGAGATGGAAATTTGTTCCTATGCGGATATGACCTTTAACCGATAGTTATTAAGAGTGGTCACATTGGGGAAGGTGTCACAAATTCATTCTGACTCTGGCGACTCTTATACAAACTTTGCTTTATAATGTATAGGGCGAGACCACTATACAAGCTTGTCATTTTGTCATCCATAAGTTATTATGTACTTCTTCAGACTTTTCCAGAGTCTAGTATGACTCATCCCTGTAGGGGGCAGGAAGCACTAACATAGTTCATGCTTAGATGAAATGATGTAAGACGGTGACATCATAGGTCTCTAGGTCCACACAGACCAGGAAAATACTTTCTTGAGAGTACGGCACTGATTGGGAATCCACAGATACAGTAATGCTCTGGTAAACTTCCATCAGGACGACATGGCCTGAGCCCAAAAAACGAATTTTGAGCGAAGCGAACAATTTATTTATGGGTGAGGTAGCCATGTTGTCCTGATGGACCCGCCCTTCCTTTTATTGAAAAAGGGCTTATTGGCCCCTCCCTATAATACAGTATCTGTACCACCTCGTATATCGCTACAAGGAATACAGAGGGCGCTACTGCCTTTATCAGATACACAATGAAAACGGAATAGGAGAGATGCCTTATGAGCGGCTCTCTTTTCATTCTCGTTTCGGATTCTTGTCACTATATCCCCCTCGAAGCGTTAATACTGTTCGGGGCGAAGATAGCTATGTGATATGTCAAGAATACGTCCTCTAATATTATGCGATATCCCTTTGAGATTATTTTTGGATATTCGATCCATGAGTTAGAATTCTGAATACCTTAAGGTAAAATTCTCTGGGAATATCACTGTAGTCAAATATACCATAGAAAGCTACCAATTAGGAACTTCCATCAGGACGACATGGCTACCTCACCCAAAAATACAATTTTCGCTTCGTTCAAAATCCATTATATATATATATATATATATATATATATATATATATATATATATATATATATATATATATATATATATATATATATAAGTATATATATATATATATATATATATATATATATATATATATATATATATATATGAATTTAGGTATAGACATAAATGTATATATATATATATATATATATATATATATATATATATATATATATATATATATATACATATATATATATATATATATATATATATATATATATGCATATATATATATATATATATATATATATATATATATATATATATCTATAGGAATTTAGGTATGGATATATATATATATATATATATATATATATATATATATATATATATATATATATACATATATATATATATATATATATATATATATATATATATACATATATATATATATATATATATATATATACATATATATATATATATATATATATATATATATATATATATATATATATATATATATATGTATATATATATATATATATATACATATATATGTATATATATATATATATATATATATATATATATATATATATATATATATATATATATATATATGAATTTAGGTATGGACATAAGTGTATATATATATATATATATATATATATATATATATATATATATATATATATATATATATATATATATATATATATATATATACATAGATAGATAGATATACATATATACATAATTATAAATGTATACATATATATATATATATATATATATATATATATATATATATATATATATATATACATATTTATATATGTATACATAAATATATATATATATATATATATATATATATATATATATATATATATATATATATATATATATATATATATATATATACTGGAAGATCTAGAGCAGGAGGGGGACGTATCTCCTTAGGTTAAAGTCGATAAGACCGACACGATTTCAGTATCATCAGTCACGGTGCCTTCGACATCATCTACTGCACCCCAGTTAGATTCCATTACGAGACGTTGCACTCGCTGCTGTCTATGGTGCAGGACATTCAGAAGAAATTATCCGAGAAAGAAGCTTCTCTTCGGACGGAAATGCATCAGCTGGTTGCAACACGTTTAGCCCCGAAGAAGCTAAACGTCACGGATCTCCCCGATTTCTCTGACGTTAACCTTTGGAGATATGCAGAGTATATGCAAATGTCGTGGTGGAAGATCTTCCTCTCGGAGAAACTGGGCACTATCCCAGTAGAGGAAATTGAGTTTTGGCCAAGCAAAGGGGCCTACCCGGACTGCTATGTCCGTCTAAGGACGGAACCTGCATCCAAGGAGGAAACAGAGCCGAAGGAGACGATTGTCCTTGAACTCTCTAAGGCCCAGGCCTTATATACAATCACCTTGAAAGAGAGGGCCTTTACTAGTTCCAAGGTGCCGGCTCTCAGCAAAAAGCTCCCTTCCTTTATTGCTGACCCCAAACGTGCCTTCCCCTTTATGGACAAAGGGTTTAAGGCAGCGAAGCAGGGAAACCTTGCCCTACACTGGAGGAGTGTAGACCCTTTTCCCTTGCTTTTCCATCAGATGATAAAGACTGGAAGGATGTTCATAACACCTTCACAGTTGGGAAGCTGGAGGCAGATATTGCTTAGAGACTATGGCAAGCATCCCGGACACCCCAGATATGTACATGGTCTTCGCCAAATCTCATTAGGCGACAGTCACCAAGGACTTGTACAACTTTATCAAAGCCCGAAGGACTTGTAGAGAGTTCGTGTTCGCCTCGGCTGCGGTGAGACACGAACCAAAGAAGCTCATAGCCTCCAATATCTGGGGAAAAGACCTCTTCCCAAGCGAAGTGGTCAAAGAGGTCGTGGACAAAGCTGCTACGGAGAACAGGAATCTCCTCTCCAAGTGGGGCTTGTCCTCAAAAAAAAAATCTTCCGCTGACGAGGGTCCCCAGCCGAAGAATAAATCAAAACGACCAAGAGTGCCCTCTCGGCCTAAAAAACAGCGACAGCTTCCCGTGGCCACGGTGCCCCAGACAGTGGCACATCCAACCACCACCTTCCAACTGGTGCCCCAAACGCTGGCGACCCAATCACCGGTGTTCACCCCAGTCTTTGAAAGCCAATCGACGACTTTTAGGCCAAAGTCTCGAGGTTCCTTTCGAGGATCCTCTAGATGCCCCTTCAGAGGTAGGGGTAACAAAGGTGGATGTGGCCAAGGAGGCAAGTCCTCCAACCAGCACTCCAAGTGATGTGCTATCTGTAGGAGGGAGACTTCTCCTCTTCCGGGATTGTTGGACCTTTGATCCCTAGGCCCACAGCCTAATCAAGAACGGACTAGGGTGTAGTTGGAGCTCAACTCCACCAAAAATTCCTCAATTGTTCCAGCACTCAACCCCCATTCTTGAAGAATATGTTCAAGAACTCCTGAACAAAAGAGTTATACGGAAGGCAAAGTCCATCAGATTCCAAGGAAGGCTGTTTTGTGTTCCCAAGAAGGATTCGGGAAAGCTCAGAGTCATTCTGGACTTATCACCACTCAACAAGTTCATAGTGAACCACAAACTCAGAATGATGACGCTTCAACACATAAGGACCCTTTTGCCCAAACGGGCATACAGAGTCTCCATAGACATGATGGATGCGTACAGGCATGTTCCAATCAACCGTCAAGTTTCCCCCTACCTAGGGTTCAAACTACAGAAAAGAAAGTACGTTTTCAGATCCATGCCCTTCGGTCTAAACGTAGCCCCAAGGGTATTTACTAAGCTTGCGAATGCAGTCATTCATCAACTATGCCTAAAGGGTATCCAGGTGGTAGCCTACCTGGACGACTGGCTGGTGTGGGCAGCATCTGAGGAAGAGTACAGGCAAGCGTCCAAGCAAGTGATCCAGTTCCTGGAACACTTAGGATTCAAGATCAACTTGGAAAAGTCTCGTTTATCTCCAGCTCAAAAGTTCCAGAGGCTGGGCGTCCACTGGGATTTACAGTCACACTGCCTTTCCATTCCATCAAAGAAGACGAAAGAGATAGCAGGATCTGTCAAGAGACTTCTTCAATCCGACAGGATATCAAGAAGGCAACAGGAGAGAGTGTTGGGGTCCCTCCAGCTTTCCTCAGTGACAGATCCAATATTGAAAGCACAATTAAAAGATGCATCAGGAGTCTGGAGAAACTACGCATCAAACGCTCGAAGAGATCTACAAAGACCGATTCCAAATCGTCTGCGATCACTACTCAAACCATGGTCGGAAGCCAAGAACCTGATGAGCAAGGCACCTCTGAAACCTCCTCCAACGGCAGTCACTGTTCACACGGACGCCTCAAAAGAGGGGTGGGGAGGTCACTCTCATCATCGGAAAGTCCAGGGAACCTGGTCTCCCCTCTTCAAGACCTTCCACATCAATTTTCTGGAAGCCATGGCGGTTCTTCTCTCTCTGAAGAAACTGGAACTTCGCTGCTCAATCCACATCCGTCTGGTTCTAGACAGCGAAGTTGTAATGAGATGCCTAAATCAACAAGGCTCGAGATCGCCTTACGTAAATCAAGTGATACTGGCCATCCTCCGTCTAGCGAAGAAGAAGAGATGGCACTTGTCAGCAGTCCACCTTCAAGGGTTCTGCAATGTGACAGCGGACGCTCTATCCAGGGTCAACCCGATAGAGTCAGAATGGTCCCTAGACGCAAAATCATTCTCCTTCATATTACGCAAAGTCCCAGGGCTGCAGATAGATCTCTTCGCAATGAGCGACAACAAGAAGCTGCCCAGTATGTAGCCCCGTACGAGGACCCTCTAGCGGAAGCGACAGACGCAATGTTCATAGATTGGAACAGGTGATCCAAGATCTACCTGTTCCCTCCAACCAACCTTCTGCTGAAAGTCCTCGACAAACTGAGATCCTTTCGAGGGATAGCAGCAAGAGTGTCCCACAAGTGGCCCAACAGTGTTTGGTTCCCTTTGTTAACAGAACTACGCCTGAAGCTGAACCCGTTGCCGGACCCAGTTCTGACTCAGCACGTGCAGACATTGACTGTCTCAGTTTCATGAGAGAAAACCCAGAACCTTCATCTCATGATTTTCTCGCCCTAGTGGTCAAGAAACGGTTCGGGATTTGTAGGGATTGTATTAATTTCTTAGAAGAATACAAGTCAAAGTCAACAAGAAGACAATATGAGTCTTCATGGAAGAAATGGGTGGCCTTTGTCAAGGCGAAGAAACCTAAGGAGATTTCTACGGATTTCTGCTTGCCCTTCTTCATCCATCTTCATGAACAAGGTTTAGCAGCCGACACGATTACTACATGTAAATCTGCCCTAGCTAGACCAATACTATAAGCCTTCCAGGTAGACTTTTTTAATAAAATCTTCAACAAGATTCCAAAAGCCTGCGCTAAATTTCGGCACGCAGCTCCTCCAAAGCCCATTTCATGGTCTTTGGATAAGGTTCTTCACTTAGTATCAACTCTCGTGCTTATACTGGATGGAAGTCATCCAGAGTTTTCTTCAAACACTATGCGAAGCAATTACAGGAAATAAAATTTCATGTGGTGGCAGCAGGCAGTGTTATAAAACCTGACACTTGATTACTGCGAAGAACAGTGCACTAATTGGGACTTTTAGTGAAGGGTGTACATGATAGACTCATATGACATATCACGTTGAGTATTGTGTTTAGTGATAACACTATAGACCGTTCTCTCTACACAGGTGACATTAAACATAATAGACTGACACAGGTGCCAGGCATACTTGTATGCACTGTGTTCCTAGTAACAACAGAATACATAGTGAAATTTTATATTTCCCTTAGAGTGGCTAATGTTTTTCCTTTTCTGGTGAAACTTATTTTAATTCTGTTATTACTATTTATGCTTTTATGCAGAGTTGTTCTGCAAAAGATGTAATTGAACACAACCATAATTTCTATTTTTGTAATAAACAATAGAAGGAATCTTTGCGTCTCTTTCGCCTCAAACATTCTAGATTAAGAATAAAGTCAGAGGATCCTTGATTCTTTTAATATTTAAGAAAATATTGGGGAACTAAGTTTAAGACTGTTCAAAGCAAACAGGTAAGAACTGAT
>NC_090730.1:69756166-69761166 GCF_036898095.1 Palaemon carinicauda | reverse complement strand
TTTATGAGTCAAGAACTCAATTTTCTTATTTTGATTACTAATTTTAAGACGATTGGAAATTCCTAAACCTAAACTTGCAACAGACCCAAAGATGCTTAATGCAGCATAAATAAACGGATTCCATCTTTCTTTATGTTCGTGTCCTACAGTCCACATCAAAAGGTCATAAGCCAAAGATCCTGTCTCGCCAGTCTTATTTTTCAAGTCATCAGATAGCATCTCTGCAACTTTTAATGTTGATCCAAGCAAACTCTCTGTAGTCAAATGAAAATGTCTTCTATGCAACTCATCCAATGATGCAGAAAACCTTGAAATGGCGGTTCTTAAGCTAGTGACATCATTCTCTTGAAGAAAAATTGCTTGCATATGCACTTCGACAATTACGTTGGTTGATGTAATAAAAATGTCTTCTTGTCTTTCAACTATATTGCCATATTTAAAATATATATTTTTAGTCTTAGAGCTCATCCCATACGAAAAAAATGTCTGAGCGAACAATATCACTCCCAACAACAAAAAATTCATCTTGGAAACGTGTAACGAGAAAAAATATATGTAATTACTCCTGTATTAAAAAGAAACTTTTAATCACATAAAACAAAATAAAATTTTCCTTCACTTCTTTTCCTCTCTTTTCTTTTTAATTTCTTATGTGAGCCAATGGTACTATTCTCTCATCCGTGGGTTGGGATACGTTTTGAACTCTAAACCTATTGGCCGTTAATGTTTCCGAAATGTTAAATGGGCCTTCAAACTTAGGTGTTAGTTTATAATTGAGCCCTTTTCGTACATTGATTTGAATATAGATGTTATCACCCACGGTATATGTTTTAGTTGGTTTCGCTATTTTATCATGATTCCTTTTCATTATGATTTGTGATTCTTCTAAATTCTTTCGAAGGATATCATATCGACTTATACTTGCATTTATACATTCTTTTAAAGGATTTGATAGATTAGTTTTAGGCGTTAATACATGGAAAGGTGTTCTAACTGGGGTACCATACAATGCTTCATGCGGTGACATTTTAATTGATATATGATATGAATGATTCAGAGTACTCAGTGCCGCCGGTATTGCAATATCCCAGTTGGGGTCTGATCCCCCTAGTGTTACCCTCAATATATTTAATATCTTCCTATTTGCTCTTTCCACTAGCCCATTCGACTCTGGGTGATATATCATGGTATTTATTTTCTTTATGTTGAGGAATTCACACAATGAGGTAAGAAAGTGATTATTAAATTCACCACCCGAGTCTGAGATTATCATGTGTGGAATTCCATGTTTACAAATGTAACACTCGTAAAACCTCCTAGCGCATTCAATCGCAGTTTTAGTTTTAAGCGCTATTAGTTCTGTATAACGAGTTAAAGCATCTATAATTACTAAGAGGTGCTTATTTCCCCTGTCTGACTCGTAAAATCTTGTTAACAAATCTAAATGTATTCTTTCAAAGGGTTGATTGGGCACAGGATAAGCTCCTAGGCTGACAGGTGTTTTCGTATGCCCTTTGTTTTCCTGACATGTGCGACAATTAGCTATGTGTCTTTTTATATCTGTAAGCATTGTATGCCAATAAAACGATGATTTGGCTTTCTGTGACATTATTGAGAACCCAGGGTGTCCATGTAACGGATTTGAATGCAACCAATTCAGGACAGTGGAAATAAGTGAGATTGGTACTACTACCTGGTCGTTAGTTACATGTGGTGTATTGCGGGTTTTACTTGTCACAGTCCTACACAGAATATTATCTTTGATTATGTAATTCTGCTGCTTATACTTTATATATTCCTTTTCTTTATGATTGCCTTTCAAAGCATTTATAATTGTTTCTATTTTCTGATCTTTTCTTTGCTCAGTCTGTAACAATTCAGCACTCCAGCCTAAATCTTCTTGTTCAGATATTGTTTTTACAATAGGCATGGATGTTGATATATCTATAAATTCAGCTAAAGGCTCCGTACAAGATGACACGGGGTTGCGTGATAATGCATCCGCAATGATATTTGCTTTCCCAGGTAAATACCCGATTCTTGCTCCAAAATCTTGAATGATCAAATGCCACCGAGTTCGTTTAGGGCTGTGATTGAAGCCTTTAAAGAACTCTGTTAGTGGTTTATGGTCAGTAAGAACCTTAACGGGATAACCGTAAATTATGAACTTAAAATGCACTAGCGAATTAACAATAGCTAACCCTTCCTTGTCTATTACTGCATACTTACTTTCGGAAGTTCTCAATTTTCGAGAATAGAAAGCTATCGGGAAAAATTGTTTATCATATTGCTGAAGCAATACCCCTCCTACTCCTAAGTCTGAGGCGTCTGTTGCAATGAAGAATTCCTTACCGAAGTCAGGAAATTTTAAGATAGGAGAACTACACAGTTCATCTTTCAAAGTATTAAACGCCTGTTGATGTTGCTCAGACCATATGAAATCTACGCCCTTCTTCGTAAGATCAGTTAAAGGAGCGGCTATTATTGAATAGTTGCGTATAAAACGCCTGTAATATCCACTACAACCCAGAAATTGCTGTATTCCCTTGACATTAGTAGGTATGGGAAAATTACGTATAGCCGACACCTTATCATGGACTACTTTAAGACCTTGGCTTGACACCATGAAACCCAAATATATTAATTCTGTTTTGAAAAATTCACACTTAATAATCTTTACCCTTAAGTTATGTTGTCTTAATCTCTGTAGTACTAGTTCTAACTTACGTAGATGTTCTTCTAAGGTGTTGGAAAAGATTACAAGATCATCCATATAGGCATGCAATATATCCCCTAACAAGTCTCCAAACACTATGTTAATCATTCTTGTAAATGTTATAGGAGCACAACGTAAACCAAAAGGCATCCGTAAAAATTCATAATGTCCCCTGGCTGTGCTGAAGGCTGTGTATGGGATACTATCTTCTTCTAATGATATTTGGTGAAAGCCTTTAAGTAAGTCCAAACTGGTAAAATATTTATTCTGACCTAACAAAGACAAAATATCGTCAGTACATGGCACTGGGAATCGATCAGGGATCGTTTCCTCGTTTAGACGACGAAAGTCGACGCAGATACGCCATGTTCGATCTTTTTTCGGTACAACTATCAAAGGAAAATTATAAGGGCTGTTTGATTTTCTAATGACTCCTTCCTCTAACATTTTACCTACTTCATCATTTATTTCATTCTGGAATTTCATAGGGAGTCTGTACGAGGGTACATATATAATTTTCTTCTTGTCCTTTAACCTTATTTGATGCTCGATCACATCTGTTTTTCCTAAGGATCCATCCGTAGTGGAAAAGACATCTTGATATTTAGTTAAAAGTTCAAAAATTTTCAGCTGAATTTCTTTGTCTTGAATGTCCTTACTGATTTTATTTTTAATAGATCGCAAAAGGGATTCATCCGCAACTGATTGAGAGTGATTGATTTCAGCAACGGTAAGAATACGATGTTTATAAACTTCTACATCCAAGATATGTTGATTTTTGTGAATTACTAAAGTGTTATTTAAATGATTACAGACTTCGATATTACATTGCTGATGTGAGCCTACTGCATAAATAGCTTGTGTGACAGACAATCCGTTAGTTTTCAAAGTATCGGAAAGGATTAATATTTCAGATCCCGGTAGTGTTTTCTTTATTTGCACTATTAAATTCGAAGGTATATTTGGCTCGATAGATTGCGTGCAAGATGATATTACGGGTGAACGAGAATTCTGCTGGGTCGCGTATATTATTTCTTTATTAGTGAGACAAGTTATTGGTTCTTCAACGTACGTTACGGTTACATTTGTCGTCTCCTTTTTATCCAAAACTGATTTTAAGGTATTAGAAGACTTATAGAATTTCCCTTTGATATACACGCCGTGCTTGGCAGGAGCTAAGATAATGTTTTGATTTCCCATAGATGGGTATCCTATAATTACAGCTGGATACATATTAATGTTTTTTACAACAACAAATGTATCGGCAAACGTGCGATTACCGACTCTGAACTGAATATGAGTTATGCCTATGATGTTTAATTCACTATTTCCTATACCTGAAAGTCTAATTCCTGATTTTTCAATCGGAAAGTTCGAAAACAACAAATGATGTGTCTTCAAATCCCTAATATTACGTGGACTACCAGAGTCAAAAAATAACGTAGAGGTTTTGTGTTCTAAATTTACAGCATATAAGGTTGGCCGTAACTCATTTTGGCTTATTATTGTATGAAATCGGTTCAAATCTACGGGAGCATGCACTGTTTTACTTAATTCGGCCGTGTGTTTCATAGGAAAATCTATTGTCTCACAATTATCTGATAAAACATTAAATTGATTATTCAATACTATTGATGTTGACATGAACGACCTTGACCCAGCATCACTCTCTTCCCCTCTAGAGTTAACTATGTGGTATTTGCTTTGCTCTGCACATTCTGAAAATTAGTCTGACCTTGCGAGGTCTGGTTTGACGGCCCAGGCTCAGCGATATTTGAAGAAGTTTTTGTTTGCTTTGGACTCTGAACTGCATTGACATTTGGTTGTTTCTTCTTATTGTTGAAATGAGGATTTTTCTTTTTATTTCCATATGGAACTGACTGTCGAATTGACTGTGTATTTCTGGGATATTGTTGTGTCTTACGCGAGTAACATTGACTATAAGAATGCGTTGCAGTGTTGTGAATTGAGCAAAATTTCGTTCTGCAGTCTGCGCTTATGTGACCTTGACGTTTGCAGTTATAACACATCAATCCCGCTACTGGACTGTTAACTACGTTCACTGTTTGTGGTTTTGATTCATTCTTTGCAAAAACTTGAGTTAACACGGGATCGAGATCTGGACACTTGGACATGTGTTTCTTTATCTGTTTATAGACATCCAATTCCGGACTTGCAGGCGTTAACTTCTTATCAAAACACCGCACTAAAGCTTCAGGCAACATAAGTGTCATGCAAGTCAAATACATTAATTGTAAAAAATCTTTCACGGAGATGTTATCGT
>NC_090730.1:69746166-69751166 GCF_036898095.1 Palaemon carinicauda | reverse complement strand
ACTTAGAATTGAAATCAACCCATCTTCACCATCGTAGCTAATTGGTAGTTTGTTACTTGGCATTCAATTAATGATAAATTTTGCACATTTTTACGTGTTTTTCATATTCAAATAAGCCATATATATTTTGATATATTAATGTCTGGATTCTCTTAACGACCTCGGGATCAGAGCCCCAGGCGAAATCTCACAAAGACAAGAGCTTGGCTCCGGCCGGGAATCGAACCCTGGTCGGCAAGCTTATATAGACAGTGACTAACCCATTCGGCCCGCGAAGGAAGATGAAAGTCAATGACAATTCTACTGTACTTATACCCGTCGAATTCAGGTATTTTGTACTTAGAATTGAAATCAACCCATCTTCACCATCGTAGCTAATTGGTAGTTTGTTACTTGGCATTCAATTAATGATAAATTTTGCACATTTTTACGTGTTTTTCATATTCAAATAAGCCATATATATTTTGATATATTAATGTCTGGATTCTCTTAACGACCTCGGGATCAGAGCCCCAGGGCGAAATCTCACAAAGACAAGAGCTTGGCTCCGGCCGGGAATCGAACCCTGGTCGGCAAGCTTATATAGACAGTGACTAACCCATTCGGCCACGAAGGAAGATAAAAGTCAATGACAATTCTACTGTACTTATACCCGTCGAATTCAGGTATTTTGTACTACCAATTAGCTACGATGGTGAAGATGGGTTGATTTCAATTCTAAGTACAAAATACCTGAATTCGACGGGTATAAGTACAGTAGAATTGTCATTGACTTTTATCTTCCTTCGTGGCCGAATGGGTTAGTCACTGTCTATATAAGCTTGCCGACCAGGGTTCGATTTCCGGCCGGAGCCAAGCTCTTGTCTTTGTGAGATTTCGCCTGGGGTTCTGATCCGAGGTCGTTAAGAGAATCCAGACATTAATATATCAAAATATATATGGGCTTATTTGAATATGAAAAACACGTAAAAATGTGCAAAATTTATCATTAATTGAATGCCAAGTAACAAACTACCAATTAGCTACGATGGTGAAGATGGGTTGATTTCAATTCTAAGTACAAAATACCTGAATTCGACGGGTATAAGTACAGTAGAATTGTCATTGACTTTTATCTTCCTTCGTGGCCGAATGGGTTAGTCACTGTCTATATAAGCTTGCCGACCAGGGTTCGATTCCCGGCCGGAGCCAAGCTCTTGTCTTTGTGAGATTTCGCCTGGGGCTCTGATCCCGAGGTCGTTAAGAGAATCCAGACATTAATATATCAAAATATATATGGCTTATTTGAATATGAAAAACACGTAAAAATGTGCAAAATTTATCATTAATTGAATGCCAAGTAACAAACTACCAATTAGCTACGATGGTGAAGATGGGTTGATTTCAATTCTAAGTACAAAATACCTGAATTCGACGGGTATAAGTACAGTAGAATTGTCATTGACTTTTATCTTCCTTCGTGGCCGAATGGGTTAGTCACTGTCTATATAAGCTTGCCGACCAGGGTTCGATTCCCGGCCGGAGCCAAGCTCTTGTCTTTGTGAGATTTCGCCTGGGGCTCTGATCCCGAGGTCGTTAAGAGAATCCAGACATTAATATATCAAAATATATATGGCTTATTTGAATATGAAAAACACGTAAAAATGTGCAAATTTTATCATTAATTGAATGCCAAGTAACAAACTACCAATTAGCTACGATGGTGAAGATGGGTTGATTTCAATTCTAAGTACAAAATACCTGAATTCGACGGGTATAAGTACAGTAGAATTGTCATTGACTTTTATCTTCCTTCGTGGCCGAATGGGTTAGTCACTGTCTATATAAGCTTGCCGACCAGGGTTCGATTCCCGGCCGGAGCCAAGCTCTTGTCTTTGTGAGATTTCGCCTGGGGCTCTGATCCCGAGGTCGTTAAGAGAATCCAGACATTAATATATCAAAATATATATGGCTTATTTGAATATGAAAAACACGTAAAAATGTGCAAAATTTATCATTAATTGAATGCCAAGTAACAAACTACCAATTAGCTACGATGGTGAAGATGGGTTGATTTCAATTCTAAGTACAAAATACCTGAATTCGACGGGTATAAGTACAGTAGAATTGTCATTGACTTTTATCTTCCTTCGTGGCCGAATGGGCTAGTCACTGTCTATATAAGCTTGCCGACCAGGGTTCGATTCCCGGCCGGAGCCAAGCTCTTGTCTTTGTGAGATTTCGCCTGGGGCTCTGATCCCGAGGTCGTTAAGAGAATCCAGACATTAATATATCAAAATATATATGGCTTATTTGAATATGAAAAACACGTAAAAATGTGCAAAATTTATCATTAATTGAATGCCAAGTAACAAACTACCAATTAGCTACGATGGTGAAGATGGGTTGATTTCAATTCTAAGTACAAAATACCTGAATTCGACGGGTATAAGTACAGTAGAATTGTCATTGACTTTTATCTTCCTTCGTGGCCGAATGGGTTAGTCACTGTCTATATAAGCTTGCCGACCAGGGTTCGATTCCCGGCCGGAGCCAAGCTCTTGTCTTTGTGAGATTTCGCCTGGGGCTCTGATCCCGAGGTCGTTAAGAGAATCCAGACATTAATATATCAAAATATATATGGCTTATTTGAATATGAAAAACACGTAAAAATGTGCAAAATTTATCATTAATTGAATGCCAAGTAACAAAACTACCAATTAGCTACGATGGTGAAGATGGGTTGATTTCAATTCTAAGTACAAAATACCTGAATTCGACGGGTATAAGTACAGCAGAATTGTCATTGACTTTTATCTTCCTTCGTGGCCGAATGGGTTAGTCACTGTCTATATAAGCTTGCCGACCAGGGTTCGATTCCCGGCCGGAGCCAAGCTCTTGTCTTTGTGAGATTTCGCCTGGGGCTCTGATCCCGAGGTCGTTAAGAGAATCCAGACATTAATATATCAAAATATATATGGCTTATTTGAATATATATATATATATATATATATATATATATATATATATATATATATATATATATATATATATATATATATACATGTATATATATATATATATATATATATATATATATATATATATATATATATATATATGTGTGTGTGTGTGTGTTTTTCTATAAATATATATATATATATATATATATATATATATATATATATATATATATATATATATATATATATATATATATATATATATATATATATATATATATATATATATATATATATATGTATATATATATATATATATATATATATATATATATATATATATATATATATATATATATATATATATATATATATATATATATATATATATATATATGGATAAATATCAACACAACATCGTGTTCAAATAGAAATTAATTTCTACCTCATACTTCGGAGCGAACGCTAGCCCCTTCTAATGAAAGGCCAGGTCGAAACCAACCCTGCCACGAGAGCCCATAAAAGAAATTTGAACCTGACGCTACCAGCTGTCCGAGGATTTACCTGGCGAGACATCAGTCTCTTACCAGCGAGTTTTACCCAATTTCCCAGGCCACCACGTGACACAATTGGTAGTAAATCATTCAAATTACCCCTAATGAGTCAATATGGATAAATATCAACACAACATCGTGATCAAATAGAAATAAATTTCTACCTCATACTTGGGATCGAACGCTAGCCCCTTCTAATGAAAGGCCAGGTCGAATCCAACCATGCCACGAGAGCCCACAAAAGAAATTGGAACCTGACGCTACCAGCTGTCCGAGGATTTACCTGGCGAGACATCAGTCTCTTACCAGCGAGTTTTACCCAATTTCCCGGGCCACCACGTGACACAATTGGTAGTAATTCATTCAAATTACCCCTAATGAGTCAATATGGATAAATATCAACACAACATCGTGTTCAAATAGAAATAAATTTCTACCTCATACTTGAGATCGAACGCTAGCCCCTTCTAATGAAAGGCCAGGTCGAAACCAACCATGCCACGAGAGCCCATTAAAGAAATTGGAACCTGAAGCTACCAGCTGTCCGAGGATTTACCTGGCGAGACATCAGTCTCTTACCAGCGAGTTTTACCAATTTCCCGGGCCACCACGTGACACATTGGTAGTAATTCATTCAAATTACCCCTAATGAGTCAATATGGATAAATATCAACACAACATCGTGTTCAAATTGAAATAAATTTCTACCTCATACTTGGGATCGAACGCTAGCCCCTTCTAATGAAAGGCCAGGTCGAAACCAACCATGCAACGAGAGCCCATAAAAGAAATTGGAACCTGACGCTAACAGCTGTCCGAGGATTTACCTGGCGAGACATCAGTCTCTTACCAGCGAGTTTTACCCAATTTCCCGGGCCACCACGTGACACAATTGGTAGTAATTCATTCAAATTACCCCTAATGAGTCAATATGGATAAATATCAACACAACATCGTGTTCAAATAGAAATAAATTTCTACCTCATACTTGGGATCGAACGCTAGCCCCTTCTAATGAATATATATATATATATATATATATATATATATATATATATATATATATATATATATATATATATATATATATATATTTCAAATAAGCCATATATATATATATTAATACATTAAAGTCTGGATTCTATTAACGACCTAGGGATCACAGCCCCAGGCGGAATCACCCAAAGACTATAATATCACACCGGCCGGGATCTGAACCCTCGTCCAGGATATCTCTATGCCAGTAACCATACCGAGGTCGTTTAGAGAATCTAGACTTTAATGTAATATATGGCTTTTTTGAAATATTCAAAAAAACACGTATAAATGTGCAAATATTTATTGTTAATCGTATGCCAAGTCCTAAACCTACCAGTTAGCTAAGATGGTGAAGATGGCTTGATTTCAGTTCTAAGTAGAGAAAATCTGAATTTGACGGGTATAAGTAAAGAAGAATTGTCATTGACTTTTATCTTTCTTCGTGGCTGAGTGATATGGTCACTGG
>NC_090730.1:69731594-69741594 GCF_036898095.1 Palaemon carinicauda | reverse complement strand
CGTAATCTAATGTATGGTATTCATCATTAAGAAGTTAATATTTTAAATAAAAAGTAAATAAAAAAATCTTTCTAATGAAAAACATTTCAAATGCAAGAAATCATGAAATAGTCCTAATTCATACTTCCATCAATAATTCAATTTTTCTAATAAATTTAATGAAGTTAAAAAAAAAATAATCATAATAAAACCAAATAAAACCCATAAAAATATTGGCATTGATTTAGTTTCAATTTTCTAAGACATAGTCTAAGAGATAAACAATTCAAGATCATCTTTATCCTTTTCTTTATTCTCTGGTTCCTCCAGGAAAAAATCCGCCAACTACTGTGACACGAGTTACTCTTCCGATCACTCAGAATGCATAGAGCCTCTATTATTATTATTATTATTATTATTATTATTATTATTATTATTATTATTATCAGATGAGAAGTTATAATCTTAGTTTGAAAAGCAAGATGCTAAACGTCCTAGGGTTCCAACTGGGAAAAATAGCCAAGTAAGGAAATGAAACAAGGAAATAAATAAACTACAAGCGGAGCAAGAAAAAATAAAAATGATTTTTTTAAGAACAGTAACAACATAAAATTACATCTTTCCTATATAAACTATAAAAAGCAAGCAAGAGAACTCTAATCCAATAGTGTGAAAGACACTGGTGTAGAGACTAGGGTACTTATGTCTACAGAACAATGGTTAGCTTTTGGAGTCTACTTCCAGAAGAGCTGCTTACCAAAGCTAAACTCGCCATAGCTAAAGAGCCTCCTCTACTCGTTTCAAAGGGAACGTAACCACTGAACAATTATACTACAGCAGTTAACCCCTTGATCGAAGAAAAATTGTTTGGTAATATCTATGTTGTCTGTTATAGGGGTACAATGTAGAATGTGCAACAAATAGGACAGACAAGTCAGTGAATATATAGGTAAAAAAAAATGAGCCACAACCAGAGTGGGGGATATAGTGTAGTACTCTTATGACAGCCAAAGGACCCAAAAGCTCTCCAGCGGTAGTATCTCAACGGTTGGCCAGCCTACTAATTTGATACCTCTTTAATTATCAGTCCATTGGTTGTATGGGTCCTTTCATGGCCAGATGATGTTTCCGCAAGAAATCTAAATTATCACAATATAAATGTTTGACAATATTTCTTTCTGGATCAGTGGTTTGAGGGAAGATTATGGCTCTGTTAGTGCATTTACACGTTGCCCGTTCAAACTCAAGAAAAGTAGTGTAAGATACACACAAACTGACCAAAGTGTTGAATCAGACATATAATCTCAGCGCTGCCCATGATATGTCTGTGTCATAACAAGCAAATGTTTAGGCACCATCCACTACCCCTTTGACATAGCGTAACATATGTGTTCAGCAAATTAATTCACTAATCTTTTTCATCTTTCAAATGAGTCCTGTCGCACCTTTCCTGTAACAATTCGATCAAGAAGTGGCTGAATATTTATAAGATAGCAGGAAATTTGCAGATGGTTTCCAAGGCATTAGTTGCGTTTCCAGCTTGCTTGTTTATTATGTCCATTGAGTACTAATGATGATTTTTCCAGTCATTTTGTCTGATACTGCCACTTCAAAAGCAGATTCAATTCTTTACCTTTCGGTATATGTGATGAATATACAAGTTCACTTCTCTAGTTCGGCTTCCAAAACTGTATCTGTGAACCAAATTTCTTCATCGGTTTTAATTGAATTTGTCATTTTGTAAGATTTATTGAAGAAGTTAGGGCTATTTTCTGTCATGAAATGTAGATATTTCTCTTTGAGTATTGTCAATCTCTCATCATTAGATCCTTCAATAATGATCTCCTGAGCATAAAAGGCTATATGCTGACAACCAGTAACATGAATATTGTTTTCTTCTATGGCTTTAGTATCTATTAAAATACTATCTTTTTTTCTGCAGCCCTTTCTGCGTGTGTAACCTTTTCGGGATTAATCACAGTAATGAACTACTCTAGCCACTACATCAATGACTTTAATTTCAAGTAGAAGATCTTTATCCTGTTGCTCTTCTGCTGCTCGTTTTATGGACAATTTTGCTGTACTTATCACACATTTAAGTTTCTCTACCTTTCTTTTCCTTATATGCTATTTTTGTCAAATTATACGTATTTATCAGCAGGTAGTCAAGCACTTGTACAGATAACATGAGCAATCCCGAGTCTTTTTCAAGTACTGGGAGCACCATCGGTGGTAGAACATTGTTTTTATTCTTTGTGAGCTTTGGGGTATTTGTAAAGTTTCCATAACATAATCGATGCCATCCATGCAGATTTGAGGAGATTAGATTGGGCATTTGAGAACAAATTTAATGTGAGGCAGCCATGCACTGTCGAGATTCTGACTGTTTTATTACCACTTAATCTTTTTTCTCCTTCTTTTTTTTTTTGGGGGGGGGGGGATGGATCTAAAGTAGTGGTCTGACAATCGAGTAGGATTTGTTTTAATGATAATGAACAATATATGTTAAATCAGTTTAACTATTTTTCTGTACCTGTGGCTTTTCTTCACATATAGGCGTTTCTTTGGACGTACTCAGCTTTAATTTGTCAATTAAATCATAGTTAAATCACCTGAAAATGAGAATATATAATATGTTATGTCACTTAAAGGTAAGAATATGAGACATAGAAAAATCATAAACAAAATTTAAGAGTATAGATGTCAGAGTCAAGTAATATTTGTGTACAGCTAGAAAATATATAATTTGGTTATAATATGGTGGTTATAAGCAGAAACAGACGATTTCTTTAGAAAAAAAAACCAAAATTCAACAACTAATACATTATAGTTTAAAAAAAAAATCCTATAAAATCTCCAAGTGGGGTGACCGATGCGTGGTCAAATATACTATATAGTATAAGTTGCAAGTCCTAGAATTAGATATATGTAGATATATCGAGTTTCAAAGAATTTTTATTGAGATAATTGGACTGTAAAAGTATCATGGAAACAGTGCTGATCAGCCTGTCATTTGATGAATAGGAAACCATCTGAAGGAATCCTCACCATGCAAAGATTAAAAACTCCTTTTATGATAAAGTGTAAAAACGTAACATTCTGATGTCTCATTTGCCCACAGGCATAGAACAAAAGTGGTGTTAAGTGTGAGATGTGTATGTTGGTGTATGCTTTGAGTTAAGCTGGTGAAATAAAAGTGCATAAAACCGAGGCCTATGAGGTTTGACACAGCAGACACTGCTGCTTGAGAAGATGAAGATGAAGAAGCAGTATGTTATATTGGTGTTGAAGAAGAAGATAGGCAAGTACAATAAACGCGGTACTTGAACAGTAAGTTAGATAAATTAACTGACTTAAAAATTCTTTTGTCAGCTGATTAAGAACTAGGACAACATGCAGCTACAGCATCCCGACCATCACGAATGAAGTTCGGATGCCCATGAGAGTAAATGCAGATGCATAGCCAAGACGGTATATTCAAAATGTCGTAGTTCAAAAATTGCCAGAACTTCAGGTAATTGTCAGGACTTTTGGAGATCAACGGCCTGATGAAGCCTTTCAATCAATTGACGTTCTTTTTGAGAGACTTTATAATGTCTACATATGGGTGGTAAGAAGAAGAAAAGGCTATATAACAACAATGGTACATAAAGAATCTCTGGCAACTGAGGTGACTTGCTGACCACAAGATTGTTTGAGAAGTAATAGTAAAAGAAAAAGATGACTAATTCTGGGATTGTGACAGTTTGCTACTTTGATAGGCAATCTACCAGCTGTTGATAAGAAAGCAATAGCTCGTAAACAAATCCACAGGCTAGTAAACCTGTTTCTATGTAGCTATTTGCTTGATGATAATAGCTGATAAACAGATGTAGTGATGGTGATACAAAAGAAGTAGGACAGTTTACCATATAAATATTGGACCGAGTATAACCCACATAATTCCAGACAGGTGGCAACCATGAGATGAAGATATGCAAGAACTCGTGGGAACCAACCGCCCAATTCGGGAAGGGGAGAGAAGAGAATCACCAGGATATTAGCAGTATGGCATAGAGCGGCACCAATGAGTGGAGTGCTCCAGCCATGGATTTCTCCGCTGATATGCCTGTCAAGTCTTTGAATTGCATGGCAAAAAACACTGAGAGTGTGTGGGTTGTGGTATACCCCCCCATGACCAGCATCCAAGGAAGGAGGGACAGAGGAGACAAAGGAAAGGTAAGGGAGACTGATGCCCACCCCAACCCACATGGTAGTAGCAGCAGTCAACGAAGCAGCGAGCCTGAGCAGCCCTGAAGCGATGGATCTGATGACACCTGGTCTATAAAAAGTGGCACTTCCCTTGTTAACCCAACATTATGGCATTAGCAGAGATGGTAGCATGATGAGACGGTGTCGCATGTGAGGTCATTAGGTCATACTTCCCATCACGGGATCCAACATGGCAGCTCAGAGTCATAGATCTGCCCGATAAGTTGATCACACCCTTAGTCAAGTTCCGGAAGCCTGCTAAAGTCAGCAACACCCATCATCCTTATCATGCTAGGAGGAAATAAACTCCAGGCAAAGCATACAATTGTCAACTTTCTCGAGGGATATTTAAAATGTGGACATGATTTCTTCTTTTATCCTACCTATCTTGATTATACAAATATCATATGTATAATTCCTCTAGACTTTAATAATATATGTACAGCCAAATATCAATTTAGAGGAAAGAAGAGGATAAAAAAGATGTCAGAAGTATACATTCTGTCGATAAGAGGTTATAAAAGATTAAGTGCCTCTGCAGGAGGCAAGAGATAAGAGAGGGAGGTAATGGCTGTACCTGATAAAAGGGAAAGGTGGCTCTCCAAGTATTAACTTATATAACATAGATGTTGACACGGCTTCTTGCAAAGGGAACTAACTTCATTGTTAGACCTTAGACCACATGAAAAAATGGGTACACATGGTGTTAGATAGATTGTCAAAAATAAAAGGGAAGAAGCAGATATTACGATAGTTAACATAGCAAACATAAGATTTGTTTTAGGAAGTTGTTCTATGTATGAGTTGTAGGTGTACAAAATTAGCAGTAATAAAATCTTGTGAGCCACCACTACAGCTCACACCATTGAACGCATTAAAAACTTGATAATGCGATAATGCAAGGCCAAGAACAATGTCGGCCAGAACATCTACCTGCATTATTATTATTATTATTATTATTATCTTCAACCCTAGTTGGAAAAGCAAGATTCTAAACGCCCAAGAGCTCCAACAGGGAAAAATAGCCCAGTGAGGAAAGGAAATAATGAAATAAATAAACAGTATAAGAAGTAATGAAAAGTTAAAATAAGATATTTTACAAACATCAAAATTAAAACATATATTTGATATATGAACTATAAAAGGACTTATGTAAGCCTGTTGAACATAAAAACACTTGCTGCAAGTTTGAACTTTTGAAGTCCTACTGATTCAACTACTCGATTAGGAAAATCATTCCACAACTTGGTCACTGCTGGAAAAAACTTCTATAATACCGTATAGTAATGAGTCTCATGATGGAAAACGCCTGACTATTAGAATTAACTGCATACCTAGTATTACGAACAGGGTGGAACTGTCCAGGAAGATATGAATATAAAGGATGGTCAGGATTATAAAAAAAAAAAAAAAAAAAAAAAAAAACTTATGCAACATGTTAGTTTAGCCTCAGGAACACAGGAATGAGGAGCTTCGAATTTCTTATTATTCTGCTTGATATCAAACACATCTACCAAAAGGGTTGATTTTCCTTCGGACAGTGAGTGACAGAGCCATCAGGTTTAAGTAAAAGAGGAACTGATGCATCTACACCAATGAGTACAGATTTAAGGGTAGTCCATCACTTGTGCTCCAGGATGGTACCAGAATGGGTTTCTTTTACGGTTAGAATTTATTCTTTTTAAGTTAAAGCATAAACTCTCTGAGCAAAAGCTCTAAGGTGAGTATAATTATTCCAGGTCAAATCTGATCTGTTGCCCTTCCAAAGATGATAGGCCTCCTGCTTTTCCAAATAAGCACGTCTACAATCATCACTGACCCATGGTTTGTCCTCCACTCAGTACCTTAGTGCACGAGAAGGGATACGCCTGTCAATTATGTTGATTAGACTTTCATTCAAGGGACTACAGGATCAACACTTCTATTCAATTGTGACCAATTCAAGCCCAAAATATCATGCAAAATCCCATTCCAGTGTGCTTAAGATTTCATATAAATATTAAATGAGTAAGATACTTCTTATAATGCTAGGGTAATTCAACCACCCACTATGGTGACCATTGAAATCACTAACAAAGAAAAAGGAGGCCTTTCTATCAATGTCTTGTATCTTACTCATAATGCTAAGAAGACAATCGAATATAGAATCATCCATGTCAGCATTACGGTAGATCAAACACAAATAGAAATTGTTAAGCCTGCCAAAAACTTTCATGACCTTTTATTACTTTTATTACCTGTAGTTAGTAATAGTTTTAATAGTTATCCCGATGTAACGATAAATGGAGACCAGCCTTTATCATTGAAATTGGGCAGACGAAACTCATAAGGCCAGGGCCTTATAGGGTACCCATTCATTTCCAATGAGAGATAGAAAGGGAAATTATTAAATTAAAGAGATAAGGGATCATCGAGGAGAGCGACTCCTCTTGTCTCGGGGAATTTTCACTTTTTTCCTCAGACATAAGTTTTCATTTGACACCAAAAAGTTTTCGAAGCTCATGCGTGAATGGCACAGGTTAACTGGAGAAGGCTGTTGAATGATATGAAATAAGAGTTCTATTTTTTTCTGAAGAACAAATAATACATGTGAAAATAGAGTAGGTTACCTTTAAGGTTTAAGAGGCTAAGGAAATCTTACCGGAATAAGCGAGGTAAATCAACGTAATAGAGCAGGTTTATATGCAATTTTAGGTTAGGCTATAGAAGGTTACTGTGGCCACTGTGTCTAGGTTAGGTAGGGTATAGAAGGACATAGGCTAACTTTCTCATGTAACTATACTAAATGATTTTTAAGGCCTAAATCATTTTCCAAAGGAAATATAACTATTCATTTGATAAGAAAATGTCTGCTACGATACTTCGTGACACCCTCTTGGCATTGAAAAGGAATATACATATATCAGAAACCATTACTTTTCGTACACTTAATATGGTTTTTTAGGAAAACAGGAAAATCGTATTGTTACAGAGCCATTGCATCCATTCTGATCTCTTTTTCCTCTCTATCGATATCCTAATATTTCCTACTCTTATAGTAATCTTCTAGATTATAAAGTCAAGTCTTACCTATGAAAAGGGATACGTTTAATGTCTTCTCCAGCGAAACTTCTCAAATTTCAGCAGAAAGGAAAAGGATAGCTCTGTAAGATTTTTTTTTTTTTTGTTTTTTTAGTCAGTAAGGACTATGCATTTCCATTGCCCTTGACCGGAGAATTACTAGTAAAGGTACGGGTAGTAAATATTTTAAGTTTGTGATTTAGAATGTGGATTTTATCAAATATCCATTCACGACGATAGTAAATGTAAAAAGGCATTTATAGCCAATGACCATCTATTACAATTTAACTGTCTTCCTTTTTGGCTTAAAAAACCCACATTCATTTTTCTAGAGTAATAGGAGTAACTACTACGTCATAAAAGATGAAGGAAAGACAAACCCAAAATATGGAATTAGTCTGTCACAGAATAGTTACCGATACAAAACGGGAATTTTTTTGCAACTAGCAGTCAGAAAATGGAAGCTATAAGAGAGAGAGAGAGAGAGAGAGAGAGAGAGAGAGAGAGAGAGAGAGAGAGAGAGAGAGAGAGAGAGAGAGAGGGGGGAATCAATGTAATAAATGTATGTGGGTGACATAGGGCATGATTGGTGGTGTCCAGAATGAGTGCTCTAATGTTGCAGGTGTGATTGATTTACGAGGTTGGGACATGAAAGAAGCTTGAGAGGAACAGAAATGTAGAGGAACATATGGAAATAGTGTAGGCAGTGATTAAAGGAGAATCCGACGGTTACCTTTCCTTTCCAAATGTCCCTCATGAAAAATTCTTTACAGGGATAAATTTCTTTTACCTTGCTTATGAGAAGAGGGGAAGTGAATTTTGTGCTCGGGTGGTTTTTCCTCCTTCTTCAATTAATCGAACTACCATATTGGACATGCAAGTCTGTATGAAAAAAGATTTGGTGTTTGATAAAACATTTAGTAAAGCACAAAATTCCTTTTGGTTGGGAAAAAGAAAATCTGTAGAGATTTATATAAGAAGCTCCCTTGCTTGCATCTATTTTAAAGAACATAAATATACTGCACCGGCAGCAACAAAGTGGCTTGTGATTCCTGTTAGATTATATATGGAGAAGGGTTATTATTATTATTATTATTATTATTATTATTATTATTATTATTATTATTATTATTATTATTATTATTATTATTATTATTATTATTATTATTATTATTATTACAAACTAAGTTATAACCCTAGTTGGAAAAACTAGATGCTATAAGCCTCAGGGCTCCAACAGGGAAAAATAACCCACTGAGGAAAGGAAATAAGGAAATAAATAAGCTATAAGAGAAGTAATAAATAATCAAAATGGAATATTTAGGAACAGTTACAACATTGAATAAGATCTTTCAAATATGAATTATAAAACTTCAAAACAAAAAAGGCGAAGAAAAATAAGATAGAACAGCATGCCCAAGTGCACCCTCAAGTAAGAGAACTTTAATCCAAGACAGTGGAAGGCTAGAGAACAATGGTTTGATTTCCGAGTGTCCCTCTCCTAGAAGAGCTGCTTACCATAGCGAAACAGTTCGAGACAGTAATGAGTTCCTCTTTATTTGCAATGAGTTATAATTGAGATGCTATAATACAGTGGTAGGTCATGTAGCTAATTAATGCTCAGATGCTGTTTGATTATTAATTGAACATTCAGACGCATTTAAATGAAAATGCATTTTTAATGAATATTTCTCTGCTTTTACCCACATATGTTTAAATATATTTTTTTCTATATATAAGAGTATAGAGGAAAACTGCAATCAAAGTAAGATTTAGATATTAATCCGATGTAAATATGAAAAACAAAAATTCAAACAAGTTTTTTTCTGTAGTATTAGTTAATATTTCTCAAGGAATAATTAAATATCACGCTGGGTTTAAAGTATATTGTGTTCACCATCTATTTCCTTACATACGTCACCCGTATTCTACGGTTCACCTTTCCGTCAAGGGAGCAGTAAATATCTTCCCAATAAACACAACGTGCTGAATAACCGCTTAAGATCGTAGCTTGACCCTTGATCTAGGCTCGGCAGGAGAGAAATGCTTTCTCTGAAAATTAGTCTCAAATTACATATTCTACAGGGATCATCCTCCCCGGAATCTCATTTGGGTAATGCATTATCCATACTGGATCAGAGGAAGGCTACAACAGAACTGATATCTATTACGTGTTCGTTTCAGATCTTGCGATGCCGTTGGGATTTCCTTAATACACATGAGCGTTCAGGTATATTTAAAACTGAAACTATCTTTATAAAATATATATATATATATATATATATATATATATATATATATATATATATATATATATATATATATAAATATATATATATATACAAATATTTATATAGAAATATATATATATATATATATATATATATATATATATATATATATATATATATATTTATATATATATATATATATATATATATATATATATATATATATATATATATATGTATTTATATATGTATGTATATATATATATATATATATATATATATATATATATATATATATATATATATATATATATATATATATATATATATATATATATATATATATATATATATATATATATATATATATATATATATATATATTAGTTTAATTAATTGCCATTTAATATATCATATAACTTAATCGATATATTACAACTCACCTTAATGTTAATTAGATTAGATTATTTGTTACAAGG
>NC_090730.1:69717467-69726094 GCF_036898095.1 Palaemon carinicauda | reverse complement strand
ATTTTAGTACATTATTAACGTCTTTCATATGTTAAGACATAAGATATGTAAATTGGTTAATTTTATCAACTACTTTTTCCTTATGTAATTACCTTTGACCCACTTAAATAGACCCTTCCACCTTTTACCCGTTGTTATCGGGGAAAAAATGTTTACTCCGGTACTGACTGAGTTAGCCGAAGCAGTGTAGCAGCGAGTTGTATCCGACTCGGAAGCAACCCTCTCGTAGGAGATTTTAATCTTGTTTTATATCGCTAGGACTTAGATGGATAAGATTTTCTCCTAATTTTAAAAGTCATATGTACCAGCCATGATCGTGGTGTAGATTGATCCTTGGGAGTGACCTACCATGTTCAACAAGTGCGGTGATTTTGAAGAATTTCTACAACGCTCGTCCCCGTCGTGTCAAGAGGCGTGATCAAGAGCCAGAACATAACCTCTTAATATTGCTAGTTGCAGTTCTGGAATTGATTACAGGTAAGGGTCAACTAGAGAGTGGGTCTTAAGTCAAGCCCTTTGTAAATTCCTGCTTGGGAAAGTGATTTCTTAAGTAAGGCCTTGCATGTCTTTAATATATATGTAATCATCTTGAGCCAAATTTAAGTGTCTTGTGTCTTGGCATATATAATAACCAGGTTGATGCTAGTAATTTTTTATTCTTTAGGGAATGTCAAGTTAACTTTATTCTATTTATCTAGGTTAGCCAAAAGTCATTTATGTAAAAATGTTTCAATGTGTAATTTACTGGTAAGCGAGGAATGATAGGTCATTGTCATGACCTTTAGTTCTGCTTGTTATTTTTAATTGATGACCTATCGAAATTTTCAGGTGATTACCGAACTGAATGGAGATATATGTGTTATACCCAGTACCTCGTATCTATAGCTGTAATTACTTCAGGACCTTGGGCAGTTAATGAGAGCCTCCAATCGTTTTATTAAGTTGTTTATGTTCACTTAAGGGAAGTTCTCTATATATGTTAGTATATTGTTAATATACAAATTAATTATGTTATGTATTTCCTTGGTGCCTATAGTTTATACAAGTGTTTTTGGTGTCTCGTTGAAAAAAATTAGTTCTCGGCGACCGTGACAGGATAGTTGCATGTTAGGTAATTAAGAGGCTCTCAAAATTAGGTTGCACTGGTTTAGCTGTAGCTCACTCCCACTGGTTTTCTATTAGCGATCATTGTTATTGGTGATTTTTGGTAAAGTAATATATAATGTCAAATATAAAATTGCTTATTACTCAGAGAAAGGTTATTCTTAAGAAAGTAACTGATGCCTTTAATAAATTGGGGTCCTATGCAAATTTTACTGCATCTCAGAAAGTATCGGAAAAGTGTCTCCTGTTAAGTTACCCGAAGGTTTTGTTAGACTTGGATTCTAAAATTTCAAATTTAAAGTTCGAGGATAGCACAGTTACAGAACTCGAATTAGAAGAGGAATGTTTGAGTTTCATTGATTATTTAGATAAGCTAGAGAGATGTTTGCCTTTACTTGAAGTTTCTCCTTCCCGTAGTGTCACGGACACAGCTCTTAGTTTACTAAAGCAGCCAACAGCGCCCCTTCCAAAATTTAGTAGCAAAGAAAATGAGGATCTCTTGCAGTTTTTTGTAGAATTCGAGGCTACCACTGGTGTTTATAAATATCCTGATAGGGATTTGTTACTTTTGCTTAAACAGCAAGTTGAAGGTCGTGCTAAGGTTTTGCTGAATTCTCTTGAAGCAGATAAACAGAGTTACTAAGATGCTAAATCACTCTTGATTAAAGGTTTTGCTTCGGAGGAAGTTAGGAAGTCTTCCACCGTTAAGAATATAACAGAGTTGAAACTAAATTTAAGTGATGACCCATTTAATTATGTTTCTAGGTTAAGGAATCTATGTGAGTCTACTAAGGTTTTGCAAATGTCCTCTGATTGTTTTTTTACTTATTTTGCTTGGCTAGGTTTGAATGAGGAATTTAGGAAAGAGTTAGTGCAAATTACTAATAAGACTCCTCCTTCAATTACGGAAATTTTGGACAACTTTTTTGTAGCTTGCGAGAGGTATGAAAACTCGAGAAAATTGTCAATTATTACACCTTCAAAGCATTGCTTATCATGCAATAGCAGTGCTGAAGATGCTGATAGTTTTGCTAGTTTGGCAGTTAAAGTGCATTCTCCTAAGAATAAAGTCCTACCTAGTTGTTCGTTATGTTCTAAGGTTCATGGTAAGTATTTCAATTATTTACTATATAAATGTACTAAATTTCCTACTCCACAGTCTAAAGTAGATAAGTTAAAGTATTTTAAAGGTTGTTTGAAATGTGCTAGTTTTTCGCGTCCCACTGCTAAATGTAAATTTAGATTTAAACAAAAATGTTTCAAATGTTTTGGCTGGCATTTTTCTTTTCTGTGTAACAAAGATAATTCTTCTGATTGTAAGAAAAGTGAAGAAGCTGTAGCAAGCACAGAAACAAATAATGGGGTTACAGTGTTCTCAATTTTCGGTAGTGACTCTGATCTTCCTACTTTCACTTTTGGCATTGTTGGACAAGAGCTCTTGTATAAGGGTATAAAAGACAGTGGGTCTCAAAGTACTTTTGTTTCACAGAAATTAGCAGATACTTATGACTTTGAAACTATCAGAAATAATGTTAATCTTACAATTCATGGTTTCAATGGTGTTAAAACTTACCGGAGCAAGGTAGTTCAGGTGCCTATTACACTAGGAAATGGTCGTTATAATATCCCAGCCATGGTTATTCCTGAAATAAGGATTAAGTTGAATTTACCGATGCTCGGCACGGCAGTGAAGGGTTTTTTTGATAAAGGGTTTTCATTTGCTGATGTGGGTCTTCATTCAAATATCCGGGAATTAAAGGATATTGAATTTTTGCTTGGTTCAGATGCTGCTTATTGTATTCCAAGTAAAGACGTCCTGTTTGGAAAGGGTACTCTGTCAGTATATGTTGATTCCCCAATTGGCGATATGTTGGTAGGCAATGTTCAAAGATCAATCGATAATATAGGTTTTTTGCCATGTCATTCGATGTCTGTCAGTGCTAGAATTCCTAGTCCACCTAGTGTGGAGTCTTTTGTAAGTGTCCACACTCACTCGTTATTTGTTGCAGATTCTATCATCCCTACTTTGGATGATAAGGTTCATGGCCTTCACTATGAGATTTTGAAAGTTAGTAGTAATTTTTCGGTTCTGAATGACAAGGGAAGGCTTATGGAGTGTAAACTACAAAAGGCAACAAATCAAATATTGGAGCTTGAATGCCCTAAATTCATTAATTATGACCAAACTATTTATGAGGAAGAGACTCTAGAATTGAATAAGCAGTTAGTTGATTATACTTTTAACAATATATCTAGAGAAGTCGATGGTAGGATTCGAGTTCCCCTACTTTGGAATGGTGAGGTATCGCACTTGCTTTCGAAAAATTAACATTTAGCAGAGGTAATTTTGAAGTCCAATTTTAGGAAGCTTAAAAATAATGTGGGTTGTTTACATTTAATGGATCAGGCTATTAAGGATCAAATAGCAGCTGGTATGATAAAACCTATTCATGATCTTGAACAATATAAAGCCCTGCACCCAGATTATACTTTCCTTCCTCACATGGGAATTTTCAAGTCTGAGAGGGAGACGACTAAGTGTCGGGTAGTCTTTTTATCCAATTTGAGAGAGAATGAGAAAAATAAGAAACTAAGCCTCTCTCTCTCTCAACCAGTGTATGCATCCAGGTCTCACATTGAACCAAAAGCTATCCTCTGCTTTTCTTCATTTAAAGCCTCTTTCACACAGGACGGTAAATACTGCATGCAGTAAAAAAACTGCAACAGTATTTACTGCACGACCTAAGCGGACATACAATATGTATACTTCTATTCACACACGACAGATTTTACTGCAACGTTAAATTTGCTGCATGATGCCTGCGTTTGTACTGCTAAAACTGCTGCAGTAGATTTACTGCAACAGTTTAGCTTTCTATGGTTTTCAATAGTATCTTTCACACTATGCAGATTTTACTGCACCCCCTAGTATGTTTCAGACAGTAGGTCAGCGAGGGTGTGTGCATATTCCGCTCCTACAAGAGGTAAGGATAATTAAAACTAATTTCTTTTTGTTACTCAATGTAATATGTAATGAATGCATTTTGTAATGGCAATACATAAACATATTTTTAATATGAAATAAAAGTTAACTTTTTGTTATTCTAAATCTTATTTTTTTCATTCTAAATCTTATCTAACCTAACCATAGCTAATCTAACTATATTGTGAACCCAGCACCGCCCTTTTCTCTTCCTTTGCTGTCTTTTATACAACAAATATAAAAGGAGAGCCTTCTTTTCCTTGCTTTTGGCCATTTTCTATGCACAGTTCACAAACACTGATGACAGCAGCAGTGCAATACTGATAGAATCTTGCGTAAAAACCTGCATCGTGTGAAAGACTGTGCAGTAAATACTGTTGCAGTTTTTTTACTGCATGCAGTATTTACCGTCCTGTGTGAAAGAGGCCTTAAGGTTCAGTCAGTAATTGCTTACCTATGACTTGAAAAAAGCATTCAATATGCTTTCATCAAGTGAATCTGACCAGTTAAAATTGCTGTTCCTATGGTATAAAAATGTTAAAGCTGGGGACTTTTCTGTTGTTGCTTATCGCAATGTGAGCCTGAGTTTTGGGTTACGTTGTAGCCCGTTTTTGTTAATGCTTTCTTTATATTATATTTTAGTTTCCAAGGAAGAAAATTATAAAGATATGTCAGAATTAAAACATTTAATGTATACCTTGCTGTACATGAATAATGGTGCAATTACCATGGAAACTGGAGAGTCTTTAGAATGGGCTTATAATGAGCTGCCTCGCATATTCGCTCCTTACAAATTCGAGGTTCAGCTGAGAATAACTAATGATAATTCCTTACAATTCAAGATAGATGAAGACATGAAAACTCAGACCCCTGAAACTACAAAGTTTTTTGGTCTTACATGGGACAGAGTAAGAGATAAAATATTTACAAAGCCTATTTGCCTTGATGGCAAGGCCACCACTAAACGTGCTGTTTTGGGAACAATTGCTTCTCAATTTGACATATATGGCTTTAACATGCCTGTTTTAAACAGAAGCCGTTTGTTTATGCACAGGCTTCAGTGCAATAAAAACCTCGGTTGGGATGCATTGTTGCCATTAGAGCTTCAACGTGAATGGGGGAATATATGTAAACAAGCTAATGCTTCTCCTCCCATTAAGATAGGTAGATATGTCGGACCAAGGAATGGTACTTATAAGCTTATGGCTTATACTGATGCTAGTCACGACTTATATGGTACAGTAATTTTTTTGCAGCACATTGAATCTGGTAAGGTGAGTTTTGTTCAAGCTAAGAACCGTATGATTAACACTCAGCTGAAGAATAAGTCAGTTCCTTCATTAGAGTTAAATGCCATTGTTTTGGGTGTCGAAACTCGTGGAACTGGAGAGAGATATCTCTGGACCTTCTTGCCAGAAACCTGTTAACATAGTAGAAATGGTTCTCTATGCTGATTCTCTTTGTGCCCTACACTGGCTTAATTGTTCCTCCCAGAAACTGGATAAAATGCAAAGGTGTTAAATTTTCGTAATGAATAGAATTGGTAATATTCAATAGTTGTGTCAACGATTTCTAATAAGATTCTGTTTCATTTCAGGAAAAGAGAACCCGGCCGACTGTGTTACTAGATGCCTCTCACATAAGCAGTTATATAAAACTAATTTCCTCGTCGGTCCAGGTAAGAAGTTGGATGACCTCCCTGGTGGGAAAAGGACATGACTTTTATAATTCCAAATCCCATGACAGTCACAGACTCTGGGTACCTCTCCAAGTTGAATGCCCCTTTAGGGGCAGAACTTTCTCAAACAACTTTTTCTTCTCTAATAGGTTCTCCTGAATATGTTATTGATCCCTGCAATTATTCCAGCTTTCGTAAGTTGATTCTGATTTACCTCAGAATACTAGTAGGCATAAGAAACTGGAAGTCAAAGGCAGGTATATGTTCTCAAACCTCATCTGACACCAACCCTAATCTCTTTGCAGAAGCTAGTAAGAGAGTTATTATAACAGAGCAAAGGAAGTGGTTTCCAGAGATCTTTGCTTACTTTCAGAATAAGAATAGTTTTAATCTGAAGGCCATTCCTAACCTCATTACTCAGCTTAATTTATTCATGGATGAAAATGGTATTCTTAGGGTTAAAAGCAAATTTAAGAAATGGTTTAGCAATAATGGTTTTCCTATTTTACTGCCGAGAGACAGTGTTTTGACGAAGCTAATTATTTTGGATGTTCATTTCAATCTGTTTCATTCAGGATGTTATTCAGTTTTAGCTGAAATACGCCAACAATTTCATATCCCTAAGCATTTTTCGGCAATCAAAAAAGCATTAAAACAATGTGTGCATTGTAGGTGTTTTTGTAATAGAACTTTCAAACTTAGTCAGAATTCATATAGGGGATTCAGGTCTAATCTACCATCCATGCCATTTGCCAATGTTTTCATTGATCATGTGGGTCCTTTCCATGTTAAGAAAAATAATGAAACTCAAAAAGTGTGGTTATTATGCATTGCATGTACTTGGAGTAGGGCAGTGAATCTTAAAATTTGCAAGGATCTTGGTGCAAAAAAATTCTTGCGATCTTTTCAGCTGCATTGTTTTGATTATGGAATCTCTGAATTATGCGTCAGTGATATGGGGACACAGCTTGTAGCTGGGGCTAATGTGATGTAGAACCTTTTAAGTGATCATGTTAGTCAGTTATATCTTGAAGAAAACAATATTCGCCCTATACAGTTTCAGCAATACATTAAAGGATGCAGTAAGCTTGGATCTTTTGTTGAAATTTGTGTCAAGCAGGTTAAAAGATTGTAGTTTGGAAGTATAAAAAATTTTGTTTTATCTTATGATGACTTTGAATTTATTGTTTTTCATACTGTTCACCTTGTAAATAGGAGACCTATAGCCTTTAAGGAATCCCTTAGAGAAGAAGATTTAGACTTTGTACCTGAACCAATTACACCTGAACTGTTAGTTAAAGGCTATGAACTGACTTCCATGAATCTCATTCCAGAATTACAGGGTATACCAGATGAGGATCCTGACTGGCAACCTTGTGTAAATCCCGAACAGGTTAAAGATGAGTATATGAAATTAAGGAAAGTCAGAAATAATCTGTTATCTCAATATCATAACGAGTTTTTGGGTACACTGATTAACCAAGCTGTTGATTAAAACGATAAATACCAACCTATTACACAGATGGGTATCAAAATTGGGGATATTGTTCTACTGAAAGAAGTGCACACAAAACCTAACAATTATCCCATGGGTTTGGTGAAGGAATTGCAATATAACAGTATCCATGAAGTTACAGGAGCTTTGATACAAAAGGGTTCTACTAGGGAAGTTGTCAAAAGACACATTACAACACTGGTTCCTTTTCTCGAAAGATCAGATGATACGGATCTTTCGTCGACTAATGATTTAGTTAAACTTTTATCAGGGCCTCCCCATGTCAAAAGAAAGGCAGCTATAGTTAGTGAGCAGAAGCCAGGGAGATTTTGACAGAGTGAAATGTTAGTGTATTATTTATATTTTCAGATGCAATTTTTTTTGTACTGAAAGAATTGCATCGCTGGTGGTGTACTAAAAGAAATTTAATTTTAGTATATTATTAACGTTTTTCATATGTTAAGACATAAGATATGTAAATTAGTTAGTTTATCTTAATTGCTTTTCCCTTATGTACTTACCCTTGACCCACTTTAAAATAGACCCTTCCACCAGTTACCCGTTGTTATCGGGGAAAAAATGTTTACTTCGGTACTGACTGAGTTAGCCGAAGCAGTCTGGCAGCGAGTTGTCTCCGACTCGGAAGCAACCCTCTCGTAGGAGATTTTAATCTTGTTTTATATCGCTAGGACTCAGATGGATAAGATTTTCTCCTAATTTTAAAAGTCATATGTACCAGCCATGATCGTGGTGTAGATTGATCCTTGGGAGTGACCTACCATGTTGAACAAGTGCGGTGATTTTGAAGAATTTCTACAACGCTCGTCCCCGTCGTGTCAAGAGGCGTGATCAAGAGCCAGAACATAACCTCTTAATATTGCCAGTTGCAGTTCTGGAATTGATTACAGGTAAGGGTCAACTAGAGAGTGGGTCTTAAGTCAAGCCCTTTGTAAATTCCAGCTTGGGAAAGTGATTTCTTATGTAAGGCCTTGCATGTCTTTAATATATATGTAATCATCTTGAGCCAAATTTAAGTGTCTTGCGTCTTGGCATATATAATAACCAGGATAATGTTAGCAATTTTTTATTCTTTAGGGAATGTCAAGTTAAATCTATTCTATTTTTCAAGGTTAGCCAAAAGCCATTTATGTAAAAATGCTTCAATGTGTAATTTACTGGTAAGCCAAGAATGATAAGTCATTGTCATGACCTTTAGTTTTGCTTGTTATTTTTAATTGATGACCTATCGAAATTTTCAGGTGATTACCGAACTGAATGGAGATATATGTGTTATACCCAGTACCTCGCATCTATAGCTGTAATTACTTTAGGACCTTGGGCAGTTATTGAGAGCCTCTAATAGTTTT
>NC_090730.1:69707467-69712467 GCF_036898095.1 Palaemon carinicauda | reverse complement strand
CCAAGGAAGCCTGAATTAAGTTTCTCCCCTACCTTATATGCACTCTTTCGGTTGCCGGGCTGGGGGGTTGTGTACACTCTTATCCCGGCATCCATTCTATTTTCTTCTAGTGCTGTACCTGTCCCGGCAGCCGGCCTATGAGTCCGGCAGCCGGGCAGGGGTAGTCTTCTGGTTCTTTTGCTGCCGGCTGGCATCGGTCTTGTACCTTTGCCGGCCGGCTTATGTCAGTCCTTGTCTGCCGGTCACCAAGAGTGTGGCCGGCAGCTGGGTACTACCTTGTGTAGTTGCTGGCCGGCAATCATTGCCGGCCAACACTGGCTGTTGCTGGCCGGCAGCTGCTGCCGCCGGCACAGGCATTTGAACCAGAGGGCTGCCGCCCTATAGCTGTTAAGTAGTATACTTTAAAGCTAATTGTGGTGTGTGCCGGCCGGCAAAGGCAGGCCGGCACACATCCTCCTATACTGTACTAGTATTCTTCTGTATAGCATATACAGTAAGAAGAAAACTATAGTAAAAGTTTAGGTACAGCACTGTATCTTCTAACACTATTGTGTTTTCTTACACAGCCCTTTGCTGTTGCCCTCAGACAGGAAGCAGAGTTCTTCCCCGTCTATTATCCAGGATTTTTAAAATCATTGCCTAGGTGTGAGCTCCACCTGTTTCCTATGGAAACCTTGCATTGGTTACTCTAGTAGAGATAAACCATTTTTGATTTTATTATCTGGAAGGCTGCAACAATGGGTTGTGAGGGAAACACAAGTGTGTGTCTTTCATTTATGAATTGTTATGCTATACTATGCATATCTAGTGATACATAGTTCACTTGATACTCATGGAAATTTCTTCTCTTTACAGAAGGACACTCCGAAGTGGGGAAGTGCTTTCTGCAATGTCAGCAGCAAGAACCTCTGCGGACATGAGTTTTGTAGGAGACATGCAGCATACGCTGTCTCCAAGGATGATCTCCGGTATTGGGACCCTCAGGTATGTACTGTGTGCACTAACCTGATTAATGAGACATTTAAATAGCTAGGAAGAAGCTTCGTACCTGGGTAAGGGGCTTCCAAAAGTACACTTCTGGCCCTTATCTTCCAAGTGAGAAGATGAGGGCGTATCTTTTCCCTAAGGCATCAGCTGAGGCAGTGATTCCCCAGCCTCAAGAGGAGATCCCCTAAGTTCAGATCCAGGTGGATGCTGAAGTCGCGGTCGCGATGCAAGACATCCAGCTAAATGACAGGATATCTGATGTGGACGGGTGTCAGGAGGAAGACCTCCTTGCAGAAGCCCAGGATGAAGTTCAAGTCCCTCTACATCGGCCGGTCTCCCAGTAGAGCTGGGACAGGCCCTCTCTTCTATTGTTGGAATGATCCAACAAATGCAGAAGGAAAATCAGGAGAAGGCGGCTGCAATGGAACTGCGAATGCAGTGCCTTGCAGAATCACATGGGCCCCAGAAAAGCTCAATGTGAAAGACCTTCCTTTGTGCTCGGATGCTAACCCATGGAGGTATGCTGAGCACATGTCGATGACGACTGGAAAGATCGTCATCTCGGATATGCTGGGCTCAGTTCCCCTGGAGGGTGGAATTCTGGCCCAGCAAGGCACCATATCCGGACTGTTATGTCCGGCTGAGGAAGGAACCAGCTTCAAAGGAGGAGGCAGAGCCGAAAGAAGTCATAGTGATGACCATGCTAAGGCTCAAGCTCTACTTTCATCTTCGATGAAAGAGAGGGGCTTCTCTAACTCAAAGGTAGCTGCATTGAATAGGAAGCTCCCTTCCTTTGTGTCCTCGCCTACTAGAGCCTTCCCCCTTTTTACAGAAAGGGTTTCTGGCTGTACTAAAAGCAATCGAGGCCGGCAAGTCTTGCCCCTCCCTAGAGGAGTGTAAACCCTTGTCGCTGGCCCTGCCTATGGACCACAAAGATTGGAAGGACGTCCATCTTACGTTCTAAGTGGAAAGTTGGAGGCTGATATTGCCGGACGTCAGTTCGGCAAGGACCCCCCTAAGCTGTCTGACTTTCTTTTGCGAAGTGAGCTCGATACAAAAGAAAGACTGACTGCCACAATGTCTCTTCAGACTACTCTCGAGACGATGGCAAGTGACCCCAAGGTCCATGAAATGTTCATGGTAGTGGCCAAGCCTCATCTGGCCACAGTGACGAAGGACCTTTATGGCTTCGTCAAGGCAAGGAGAGCTTGTAGGGAGTTCGTGTTTACCTCGGCTACAGTGAGGCACGAGCTAAAGAAACTAATCTCCTCCAACATTTGGGGAAAAGACCTTTTTCCCTACCGACTTGGTCAAAGAAGTTTTTGATAAAGCCACCTTGGAGAATAGAAACCTTCTCCAGAAGTGGGACCTGGCTATCAAAAGAAAGTCTTCCCCGGATGAGGGTCCTCAACCAAAGAGGAAGACTATGAGGACTAGGCTACCGTCTCGGCCAGCCAAGCCTCTTAGACAGCAACAGCAACTGCAATTGCCATTGCCCCCAGTGCCCCAGATCGTGGCACAAACCCCGACCACCTTTCAGTGGGTACCCCAGGCCGTGTCGACACAGTCCACGGCATTCACCCCAGCGTTCGAAGGGCAGTCTACTTCCTTCCGAGCAAAGCCTAGAGGAGCAGCCAGAGGCTCGTCTAGACGCCCCTCAAGGGGAAGGGGATTCAGGGGTGGTCGTGGTCAGGAAGGCAAGACCTCAGGACGGCAGTCCAAGTGAGGTGATACCGGTAGGAGGGAGACTTCTGAAATTTCGGGATCGGTGGACCTTCGATCCCTGGGCCCACAGCCTACTCAAGAATGGATTGGGCGGGAGCTGGTACAGCACTCCACCCCCGTACCTTCGGTTTTTTCCAACACTCCACCCCCGTTATGGAGGAGTACGTTCAAGAACGGTTGGAGAAAAAGGGTGAAGCCCATCAATTTCTAAGGGAGGCTGTTTTGTGTTCCCAAGAAAGACTCGGAAAAGCTCAGAGTCATTCTGGACTTGTCGCCACTTAACAAGTTCATAGTGAATTGCAAATTCAAAATGCTAACACTGCAACACATAAGGACCTTACTGCCCAAGAGGGCATATTCCGTCTCTATAGACTTGTCAGATGCCTACTGGCACATTCCAATTAGCCATCGACTCTTTCCTGCCTAGGGTTCAGGCTACAGCGAAGACTATACGCCTTCGGAGCCATGCCATTCGGGCTAAACATAGCCCCAAGGATTTTTACGAAGCTTGCGAGCGTAGCTCTCAAACAATTTCGCCTAAAGGGAATTCAGGTAGTAGCCTACCTGGACGATTGGTTGGTGTGGGCAGCATCCGAGACAGAATGCTTGCAAGCTTCCAGTCAGTGATCCAGTTCCTAGAGTACCTAGGCTTCAAGATCAACAGAAAAAGTCTCGACTTTCTCCATCTCAAAAGTTCCAGTGGCTAAGATCCACTGGGACCTTTTGTCACACCGTTTCTCCACCCCAGCGAAGAAAAGGAAGGAGATAGCGGGTTCTGTCAAGAGACCTCAAGATTCCGAAAGGATATCAAGACACGAGCAGGAGAGAGTACTGCGCTCTCTCCAGTTTGCTTCGGTGACAGACCCAGTGCTAAGAGCACAGCTAAAGGATGCAATCGGAGTTTGGAGAAGTTATGCATCAAACGCGTGAAGAGATCTGAGAAGACCAGCCGCTTCGGCTAAGTACTCTTCTCAGGCCTTGGTCCCAAGCCAGACATCTATAGAAGTCAGGTTCTTCTTCAGCCACCTCCCCCGTCGGTGACGATTCACTCAGACGCCTCAAAGGAGGGATGGGGAGGTCACTCTCATCGGAAAAAAGTCCAGGGGACTTGGTCCAGGCTATTCAAGACCTTTCTCATAAAACTTTCTAGAAGCTAGGGCAGTGCTCCTTACCTTAAAGAAAGTCTCCCCGCGTCATTCGTTCCACATAAAGTGGTAATAGACAGCGAGGTAGTTGTAAGATACTTGAATCGACAAGGATCGAGGTCACCACCTCTCAACCAGGTGATGTTGGCCGTCTTCCGATTGGCGGAAAAGAAGAAGTGGTACCTGTCGGCAGTTCACCTTCAAGGAGTCCGCAATGTGACAGCGGACGCTCTATCCAGGTTCACACCGATAGAGTCGGAATGGTCCTTAGACGCAGGATCATTCTCCTTCATTCTGAATCAGTCCCAGAACTGCAGATAGACCTCTTTGCGACGAAAGACAACAAGAAGTTGCCCCTGTACGTGCCCCGTACGAGGACCCCTTAGCGGAAGCAGTGGACGCGATGTCCCTCGACTGGAACAGATGGTCCAAGATTTATCTGTTCCCTCCTCACAACCTTCTGTTGAGGGTCCTCAACAAACTGAGATCCTTCAAAGGGTAGCGGCAATAGTGGCCCACAAGTGGCCGAACAGCGTGTGGTTCCTCCTGGCATTGGAACTGTAGCTGAAGTTTGTACCACTACCAGATCCAGTTCTGACCCAGCGAGTCCAGAAGTCAACTGTCTGCGCTTCATTACAGAAAACCCGGACCCTGCAGTTCATGATTTTCTCTCCCTAGCGGTGAGAAAGCGTTTCGGGATTTCGAAAGCCAGTATAGACTTCATTGAGGAATATAAATGCAAATCTACTAGAAGGCAATATGAGTCATCTTGGAGAAAATGGGTGGCCTTTTGTCAAGGCGAAGATTCCGCAGGAGATCTTGACAGACTTCTGCTTATCTTTTTTCCCCACCTCCATGGTCAAGGGTTGGCAGCGAACACGATTTCAGCGTGTAAGTCTGCTTTGACAAGACCCATTCTATATGCCTTCCAGGTCGACCTAGGTAACGAGATCTTTAATAAAGTCCCGAAAGCCTGTGCTAGGCTCAGACCTTCAGCACCTCCAAAGCCCATTTCATGGTCTTTAGACAAGTTCTTCATTTTCGCTTCTCTGTTGAGCAATGAAGAATGTGCGTTAAAGGATTTGACACAAAAAGTTATTTTCCTAATTTGCACTCGCGTCCGGGGCCAGGGTTAGTGAAATT
>NC_090730.1:69697467-69699967 GCF_036898095.1 Palaemon carinicauda | reverse complement strand
ATTCCGGAGCCTATTCCCTCAACATCGGCCGGTCTCCCAGTAGAGCTGGGACAGGCCCTCTCTTCTATTGTTGGAATGATCCAACAAATGCAGAAGGAGAATCAGGAGAAGGCGGCTGCAATGGAACTGCGGATGCAGAGCCTTGCAGAATCACATGGGCCCCAGAAAAGGCTCAATGTGAAAGACCTTCCCTTGTGCTCAGAGGCTAAACCATGTGTCCGGCTAAGGAAGGAACTAGCTTCAAAGGAGGAGCCAGAGCCGAAGGAGGTCATAGTGATGGACCATACTAAGGCTCAAGCTCTGCTTTCATCCTCGTTGAAAGAGAGGGGCTTCTCTAACTCAAAAGTAGCTGCATTGAGCAAGAAGCTCCCTTCCTTTGTGTCCTCTCCTGATAGAGCCTTCCCCTTTACAGAAAGGGTTTGCGGCCTTGCCCCTCCCTGGAGGAGTGTAAACCCTTGTCGCTGGCCCTACCTATGGACCACAAAGACTGGAAGGACGTCCATCTTACGTTCTCAGTTGGGAAGTTGGAGGCTGATATCGCCGGACGTCAGTTCGGCGAGGACCTCCCTAAGCTGTCTGACTTTCTCTTGCAGAGAGAGTTCGAGACAAAAGAAAGACTGGCTGCCTCAATGTCTCTTCAGACTACTCTTGAGACCATGGGAAGTGACCCCAAGGTCCATGAAATGTTCATGGTGGTGGCCAAGACTCATCTGGCCACAGTGACGAAGGACCTTTATGGCTTCGTCAAGGCGAGGAGAGCTTGTAGGGAGTTCGTGTTCACCTCGGCTACGGTGAGGCACGAGCCAAGGAAACTAATCTCCTCCAACATTTGGGGCAAAGACCTTTTCCCTACCGATTTGGTCAAAGAAGTAGTTGATAAGGCCGCCTTGGAGAATAGAAACCTTCTCCAGAAGTGGGGCCTGGCTATCAAAAGAAAGTCTTCCCCGGATGAGGGTCCTCAACCAAAGAGGAAGACTATGAGGACTAGGCTACCGTCTCGGCCAGCCAAGCCTTTTAGACAGCAACAGCAACTGCAATTGCCATTGCCTCCAGCGCCCCAGATTGTGGCACAAACCCCGACCACTTTTCAGTGGGTACCCCAGGCCGTGTCGACACAGTCCACGGCATTCACCCCATCGTTCGAAGGGCAGTCTACTTCCTTTCGAGCAAAGCCTAGAGGGGCAGCCAGAGGCTCGTCTGGGCACCCCTCAAGAGGAAGGGGATTCAGGGGTGGTCGTGGTCAGGGAGGCAAGACCTCGGGACGGCAGTCCAAGTGGGATGATACCGGTAGGAGGGAGACTTCTGAAATTTCGGGATCGGTGGACCTTCGATCCCTGGGCCCACAGACTACTCAAGAATGGACTGGGCTGGAGCTGGTACAGCACTCCACCCACGAGCCTTCGGGTTTTCCAACACTCCACCCCCGTTCTGGAGGAGTACGTTCAAGAACTGTTGGAGAAAAATGTGATCCGAAAGGTGAAGTCCATCAAATTCCAAGGGAGGCTGTTTTGTGTTCCCAAGAAAGACTCGGAAAAGCTCAGAGTCATTCTGGACTTGTCGCCACTCAACAAGTTCATAGTGTATTGCAAATTCAAGATGCTAACACTGCAACACATAAGGACCTTACTGCCCAAGAGGGCATATTCCGTCTCTATAGACTTGTCAGACGCCTATTGGCACATTCCAATCAACCGTCGACTCTCCCCCTACCTAGGGTTCAGGCTACAACGAAGACTATACGCCTTCAGAGCCATGCCATTTGGGCTAAACATAGCCCCAAGGATTTTTACGAAGCTTGAGAGCGTAGCTCTCAAACAATTACGCCTAAAGGGAATTCAGGTAGTAGCCTACCTGGACGACTGGTTGGTGTGGGCAGCATCCGAGACAGAATGCTTGCAAGCTTCCAGTCAAGTGATCTAGTTCCTAGAGTACCTAGGTTTCAAGATCAACAGAAAAAAGTCTCGACTTTCTCCATCTCAAAAGTTCCAGTGGCTGGGAATCCACTGGGACCTTTTGTCACACCGTTTCTCCATCCCGGCGAAGAAAAGGAAGGAGATAGCGGGTTCTGTCAAGAGACTTCTAGATTCTGAAAGGATATCAAGACGCGAACAGGAGAGGGTACTGAGCTCTCTCCAGTTTGCTTCGGTGACAGACCCAGTGCTAAGAGCACAGCTAAAGGATGCAACCGGAGTTTGGAGAAGTTATGCATCAAACGTGCGAAGAGATCTGAGAAGACCAGTTCCGCTTCGGCTACGTACTCTTCTTAGGCCTTGGTCCCAAGCCAGACATCTAAAGAAGTCGGTTCTTCTTCAGCCACCTCCCCTGTCGGTGACGATTCACTCAGACGCCTCGAAGGAGGGATGGGGAGGTCACTCTCATCGGAAAAAAGTCCAGGGCACTTGGTCCAAGCTATTCAAGACCTTTCACATAAACTTTCTAGAAGCTATGGCAGTGCTCCTTACCTTAAAGAAAGTTTCTCCGCGTCACTCGATCCACATAA
>NC_090730.1:69669184-69674184 GCF_036898095.1 Palaemon carinicauda | reverse complement strand
ATTTTCTTGTGAGTTCCCGAGAACCATTATTTGTTGTCTTGAATATGTGTAAGTGTATTTAATCTCACAAGGTTGATTTAAGTTCTTGTTTATAATAAATATTGTTAAGTTTTCTTGCGTCTTTGTTTCCGTCTTTCCTTATCACTGACGTATTTTTACCGACTGCAATCCATGAGAATTTAAGAACCTGCATTACAACCTGGTAGGTTGTAACAGTTGGCGACCTTGCCAGGATTGCACTCGGGTGTACTCGGTGGTTTGGTTGGCGGATCGGTGCTCAGTGAATTTATCAATATTTGTTATTGTTTAGTGTGTTGCCTTACTCCCCCTTTAATTTTGAAATCATGGGTGAATATGTTTTTGATCCCGCAGAATTTTTAGGATCAGCAGATTGTCTTAGGCATCTTCCTGTATTAAGTAAAGAGTGTTTGGTGAGTTGTGCTCGCTGGTTAGGTGTCCCAATTAGGGCTGCGAACACTAAGGCCCAGTTGTTGTTAGCTGTAGAGAGTAAGGTAGCTCAGGGTATGGCTGAAGGAGAGAATTTAGCTAGAGATTTTGACAGTGTTGATGATAGTGGTTCGGAGCGCGAGGATAGTGTGATTGATGATGTGAGTGTGAATCCAGGCCTTTCTTTGTTTGAGGACCCCCCTCGTACTGGAACTATTTTTGAAGGAAATGCTAAATTGCAAGATAAAGGTAACGTGTCTACAAACCCATTTGTTGTAGAAAAATCTGTCCCAGATAATGTAGTTCCAGTGCAGCCTGTGTTGTCCCAAGAGGACTATGAATATAGATTAATTTGCAAGAGGATAGAGTTAGTGAAACTTGAGTTTGAGGAGAACGAGAAGGTGCGGAGACATGAACTAGAGATGGCTAAAGTAAATTTGGAGTTGGCTAAATTACAAAATGTTCCTAATAAATTGAGTACTCCTTGTGGTCCATATGTCGATAAATTTAATATAGGGGCAGCTTTGAAGTTAGTCCCTGTATTTGACGAAAAAGATGTGCCGGAATTTTTTAAAGCATTTGAACGGGTAGCTACCAGGTTGTCTTGGCCCGCCGAGATGTGGACAGTCTTAATTCAGTGTAGGCTGGTGGGCAAGGCAATCAGGGTTTATAATTCTTTGGAGGAGGGCGTAGCCCGTGATTATGGTAAAGTAAAGGCGTTGGTCCTCAAGGCTTATGATCTTGTCCCTGAGGCCTATCGTCTAAAATTTAGAAATTTTAGCAAGCATGCTTCCATTTCATATGTTGAGTTTGCTAGGCTCAAGGAGGAGCAATTTGATAATTGGCTGAAGAGTCGTCAGGTAGTCTCTTTCTCCTCCTTGAGGGAATTAATGTTATTGGAAGAATTTAAGAAATATTGTAGTAAAGAACTGAGGATATACTTGGAAGAGGTGAAAGCAGCTAACCTAAGTAAAGCGGCTCAGATTGCCGATGAATTTATTTTAACCCATCGAGCAGGGTCCGGCAATTTTGGGTCTCAGGGTCTAGATATCCAGTCTGCCAAGCCAAATGATGGTAATAATAAATCTAATAATGTAGCTAACAACAGGGTAAAGCATTCAGGTGTTCCAACCTCTTATAAGAATGAAAAGACTCAGGGAAATATTTCGAATGGAGAGCCCTCTAGATTCTTCTCCAAAAACAGGGTAGTGTCTGGTAATGTGAGCAAAGGTAATGGGACCTGTTTTTGGTGCAATAAGCCTGGACATTATCAAGCTCAGTGTAATGCCAGGAGGAGGTATCTGGAGAGAAATAATAACAATATTGACAATCCTATATCTGTAATAACAAATAAGACTATTCCTAACACCCCCAAGGTTGAGAATCCACCGGTAACGGAAGGTAGCAATGTAAATAGTGGTGATGACAGCAATGTAAAACCAACTGGTAATAGACCTTCATGACTCTATGATAAATATATATGGCCTGGTAGACTGGTTACGAATTCAGGAATTCTAAAGGTAAAATTTTTGCGAGACACAGGGTCAGCTCGTTCTTTAGTATTAAGGGAATCTTTAAATGGTTTAGTTGAATATTCAGGGAATTACGTGATTCTGGGAGGTTTCCCGAATACTGTGGTTTCAGCTCCACTGGTGGAAGTTGAATTATCATTCCCTGGGTATAATGAGGTAACAGAGTTGGCTGTGGTGGAGAAACTCCCTATTCCAAATATAGATGGTATTTTAGGAAATGACATGGTAGACCATAGGGGTCTGGAATTATTCCCTATTGTGACTGTGAATGCTTGTCCTGTGACGGTGGTGACTCGGGCCTCCGCTAAGGCAGCTGATTTGATAAATGATGATGACTTAGATTTAAGTAGTTTAGAAGTAGAGTTAGAAAGGCCCGGGCCAGTAGGTAGTCCTAGTAGTACTAGTAATATCTTGCAACTTGATTGGGACCGTTTAACGTTTATTGAGGCTCAGAAACAAGAGTTTGATTTTGAGTTGGGTGACACAGCCGATTTAACTAAACCGAGGTTTTGTGTAATGAAAGGTTTGTTATATCGAATTAGTCGTCCATCTACACATGATCTGAACAAAACTTCTCGAGTGGAACAAATTGTGGTTCCCTCACAATTTAGGGAGTCTGTTTTGAAGTTGTCACATGATGATTCTTTTTCTGGTCACTTTGGAGTATTTAAGACGTTCAAAAGATTAGCAAAATGTTTTTGGTGGCCAGGATTGAAATCATCAGTAAAACAATTTGTTAGTAATTGCGAGGTTTGTCAGGTGATGGGAAAGCCCAATCAAGTGATCCCTAAAGCACCTCTAAATCCCATTCCTGCAATTGGGGAACCTTTTGTGGAATTGGTTATAGATGTGGTGGGGCCTTTGCCCAGAACAAAGACTGGGTTTACTCATCTCCTGACCATCATGGACCGAGCTTCTAGATTTCCTGAAGCATTCCCAATGAAAAAGATAACTTCCAATGCAGTATTTGAGAAGCTTGTTGAATTTTTCTCCCGATACGGACTTCCTCGTAAAATTCAGACCGACTGTGGGACGAATTTTACGAGTAAGGTATTTAGGGGTAAGTGTGCGGAACTGGCCATTCAGTGCACTACCAGCGTACCTTACCATCCCGAGAGTCAGGGTGTGGTGGAAAGATTCCACCAGACACTTAAATCAGTTTTAAAAAAATACTGCTATGAACAAGGAGAGGATTGGGAGAAGGGACTTCCCTTTGCTCTCTTTGCCATAAGGAACCATCCAAATGCATCTACAGGTGTAGCTCCCTTTGAGCTGATCTATGGGCACAAAGTACGTGGTCCGTTGGAGATTTTTCATGAATTGTTATCATCTGGGCAGAAAAAGGAACTTAATGTGATGAAATTTGTAGAGAATTTACGGAAAAAGTTAGCCATTGCGTGGAAATTTGCAAGAGAAAATTTGGCTTCCTCCCAAGTAATCATGAAATCAAATTTTGATAAGAAAACCAAGGTGCGATCGTTTGAGCCTGGGGAATTGGTATTGGTGTTGAGTACAGACTCAGACAATTTCCTTGAGCCAAGGTATAAGGGGCCCTGGAAGGTTTTGAGAAAATTGTCTGAAGTGAATTATGAAATTGAAGCCCCCGGGACCAAACGAAAGTGCCGGGTCTTTCATATTAATAGATTAAAATCTTATATTTCAGGTGGTAGGGATCCTTTAGCTATAGTGTGTGAACCTGAGTCTGTAGAAGTAGAGTCTCCAGAGGATAACTTTGAGGACTTGGTTGGTCAGGTATCTTCTGATGCTCTCTTTAATAACGTTCAAAATCTAGAGGTTTTGAAAAGAGAGCTGGACCATCTGGAAGTTACCCAGAAAAGGGACATTATTAATTTAATCTGTTCTTTTCCAGAAATATTTCTTAGTTCGCCAGGTAGGACGAGGTTGCTTCAGCATGATGTGGATGTGGGCAGTGCTTCTCCCGTAAAACAGAGTCCTTATCGACTAAATCCAGTGAAAAGGGACATAGTCGAGGAGGAAATAAAGTATATGCTGAAACACGACCTCATCCAACCTTCGATAAGTCCTTGGAGCTCTCCGATAGTTTTAGTTAAAAAGTCTGATGGAAAGTACAGAATGTGTGTGGATTACCGTAAAGTTAATGCCAGTACCAAAAATGACTCTTTTCCTTTGCCTCGCATTGACGACTGTCTCGATCAGATAGGGTCTGCAAAATTCATAACCAAGTTGGATTTGCTGAAAGGGTATTGGCAAGTGCCCCTGTCTGATCGAGCCCGGGAAATTTCCGCATTTGTAACTCCCTTTGGGCTTTACGAATGTAAAGTGATGCCCTTTGGGATGAAAAATGCTGCATGCACCTTTCAGAGGCTTATGAACAGAGTCATTTGTGGGTTGAAAGGCACTGAGATTTATATTGATGATTTAGTTGTTCACAGCAATGATTGGCAAACTCATATAGTAAGATTGAGAAAAGTGTTTGAAGCTTTGAGGGATGCCGGTCTTGTTGTGAACTTGGGTAAGTGTGAATTTGGTAAAGCCAAAGTGTGCTATTTGGGTCATGAGGTTGGTTTGGGTCAGGTAGCCCCTAAACAAGCCAATCTCGATGCCATTTTAAATTTGAAGAGGCCGAGTAATGTCAGGGAAGTTCGGAGAGTCCTTGGAATGACAGGTTATTATAGAAGGTTTGTGCGAAACTTCTCGGACATTGCTCAGCCGCTTACTAAGTTATTGGAGAAAGGACAGAAATTGGCGTGGTCTCCTCAATGTGAGGAGTCTTTCATTAAACTCAAGCTGGTGCTGATATCAAACCCAATATTAATATCCCCTGATTTTCAGAAACCTTTCATTATCGCGGTGGATGCTAGTGATGTGGGCATTGGAGGTGTTCTCTTTCAGAGAAATGGGGCTGGAGAGGTACTTCCCGTGTCTTACTTTAGCCGTAAACTATTGGCAGCAGAGAGGCGGTATTCAACTATCGAGAAGGAGGCCTTGGCCTTGGTTCGTACTTTGTTACATTTTAAACCCTATGTGACCAATTTCTCC
>NC_090730.1:69634520-69639520 GCF_036898095.1 Palaemon carinicauda | reverse complement strand
CCTCTTTTATAGGGAAGTGGATTGCCCTTCAATGCCTGGCGTACAGTTTTACCCTTCAGTATAGCGGCTTGATGGATTAAGTACGGCCCTGTATTCAACTCCCCTTCTGTACTTCACTTGAGGTGAAGTTATATATATTATTAATTGTCTAATTCTATATATACGAGTTCTATTGCTATGTTGTGTAACTGTTTAATTCTGTATTGTTTAGTTTTGTAAGATAGGTAGGAATATTAAGGTTTTCGTTGTTTTCATCTCCTACTTCCTTCTTCCTTTTTATTATTAGGTTATTGACTTTGGCTAGCTGTATTTTGGATCCACCTCGTTATTATTAAGTGTTTTCTCTTGGAATTTTCCCATGTTTAGGGCTTAGTGTAGTAGCTTTAGGTTATTTTCTTGTGAGTTCCCGAGAACCATTATTTGTTGTCTTGAATATGTGTAAGTGTATTTAATCTCACAAGGTTGATTTAAGTTATTGTTCTTGTTTATAATAAATATTGTTAAGTTTTCTTGGGTCTTTGTTTCCGTCTTTCCTAATCACTGACGTATTTTTACCGACTGCAATCCATGAGAATTTAAGAACCTGCATTACAACCTGGTAGGTTGTAACAGTTGGCGACCTTGCCAGGATTGCACTCGGGTGTACTCGGTGGTTTGGTTGGCGGATCGGTGCTCAGTGAAAATACCAATATTTGTTATTGTTTAGTGTGTTGCCTTACTCCCCCTTTAATTTTGAAATCATGGGTGAATATGTTTTTGATCCCGCAGAATTTTTAGGATCAGCAGATTGTCTTAGGCATCTTCCTGTATTAAGTAAAGAGTGTTTGGTGAGTTGTGCTCGCTGGTTAGGTGTCCCACTTAGGGCTGCGAACACTAAGGCCCAGTTGTTGTTAGCTGTAGAGAGTAAGGTAGCTCAGGGTATGGCTGAAGGAGAGAATTTAGCTAGAGATTTTGACAGTGTTGATGATAGTGGTTCGGAGCGCGAGGATAGTGTGATTGATGATGTGAGTGTGAATCCAGGCCTTTCTTTGTTTGAGGACCCCCCTCGTACTGGAACTATTTTTGAAGGAAATGCTAAATTGCAAGATAAAGGTAACGTGTCTACAAACCCATTTGTTGTAGAAAAATCTGTCCCAGAGAATGTAGTTCCAGTGCAGCCTGTGTTGTCCCAAGAGGACTATGAATATAGATTAATTTGCAAGAGGATAGAGTTAGTGAAACTTGAGTTTGAGGAGAACGAGAAGGTGAGGAGACATGAACTAGAGATGGCTAAAGTAAATTTGGAGTTGGCTAAATTACAAAATGTTCCTAATAAATTGAGTACTCCTTGTGGTCCATATGTCGATAAATTTAATATAGGGGCAGCTTTGAAGTTAGTCCCTGTATTTGACGAAAAAGATGTGCCGGAATTTTTTAAAGCATTTGAACGGGTAGCTACCAGGTTGTCTTGGCCCGCCGAGATGTGGACAGTCTTAATTCAGTGTAGGCTGGTGGGCAAGGCAATCAGGGTTTATAATTCTTTGGAGGAGGGCGTAGCCCGTGATTATGGTAAAGTAAAGGCGTTGGTCCTCAAGGCTTATGATCTTGTCCCTGAGGCCTATCGTCTAAAATTTAGAAATTTTAGCAAGCATGCTTCCATTTCATATGTTGAGTTTGCTAGGCTCAAGGAGGAGCAATTTGATAATTGGCTGAAGAGTCGTCAGGTAGTCTTTCTCCTCCTTGAGGGAATTAATGTTATTGGAAGAATTTAAGAAATATTGTAGTAAAGAACTGAGGATATACTTGGAAGAGGTGAAAGCAGCTAACCTAAGTAAAGCGGCTCAGATTGCCGATGAATTTATTTTAACCCATCGAGCAGGGTCCGGCAATTTTGGGTCTCAGGGTCTAGATTTCCAGTCTGCCAAGCCAAATGATGGTAATAATAAATCTAATAATGTAGCTAACAACAGGGTAAAGCATTCAGGTGTTCCAACCTATTATAAGAATGAAAAGACTCAGGGAAATATTTCAAATGGAGAGCCCTCTAGATTCTTCTCCAAAAACAGGTTAGTGTCTGGTAATGTGAGCAAAGGTAATGGGACCTGTTTTTGGTGCAATAAGCCTGGACATTATCAAGCTCGGTGTAATGCCAGGAGGAGGTATCTGGAGAGAAATAATAACAATATTGACAATCCTATATCTGTAATAACAAATAAGACTATTCCTAACACCCCCAAGGTTGAGAATCCACCGGTAACGGAAGGTAGCAATGTAAATAGTGGTGATGACAGCAATGTAAAACCAACTGGTAATAGACCTTCATGACTCTATGATAAATATATATGGCCTGGTAGACTGGTTACGAATTCAGGAATTCTAAAGGTAAAATTTTTGCGAGACACAGGGTCAGCTCGTTCTTTAGTATTAAGAGAATCTTTAAATGGTTTAGTTGAATATTCAGGGAATTATGTGATTCTGGGAGGTTTCCCGAATACTGTGGTTTCAGCTCCATTGGTGGAAGTTGAATTATCATTCCCTGGATATAATGAGGTAACAGAGTTGGCTGTGGTGGAGAAACTCCCTATTCCAAATATAGATGGTATTTTAGGAAATGACATGGTAGACCATAGGGGTCTGGAATTATTCCCTATTGTGACTGTGAATGCTTGTCCTGTGACGGTGGTGACTCGGGCCTCAGCTAAGGCAGCTGATTTGATAAATGATGATGACTTAGATTTAAGTAGTTTAGAAGTAGAGTTAGAAAGGCCCGGGCCAGTAGGTAGTCCTAGTAGTACTAGTAATATCTTGCAACTTGATTGGGACCGTTTAACGTTTATTGAGGCTCAGAAACAAGAGTTTGATTTTGAGTTGGGTGACACAGCCGATTTAACTAAACCGAGGTTTTGTGTAATGAAAGGTTTGTTATATCGAATTAGTCGTCCATCTACATATGATCTGAACAAAACTTCTCGAGTGGAACAAATTGTGGTTCCCTCACAATTTAGGGAGTCTGTTTTGAAGTTGTCACATGATGATTCTTTTTCTGGTCACTTTGGAGTATTTAAGACGTTCAAAAGATTAGCAAAATGTTTTTGGTGGCCAGGATTGAAATCATCAGTAAAACAATTTGCTAGTAATTGCGAGGTTTGTCAGGTGATGGGAAAGCCCAATCAAGTGATCCCTAAAGCACCTCTAAATCCCATTCCTGCAATTGGGGAACCTTTTGTGGAATTGGTTATAGATGTGGTGGGGCCTTTGCCCAGAACAAAGACTGGGTTTACTCATCTCCTGACCATCATGGACCGAGCTTCTAGATTTCCTGAAGCATTCCCAATGAAAAAGATAACTTCCAATGCAGTATTTGAGAAGCTTGTTGAATTTTTCTCCCGATACGGACTTCCTCGTAAAATTCAGACCGACTGTGGGACGAATTTTACGAGTAAGGTATTTAGGGGTAAGTGTGCTGAACTGGCCATTCAGTGCACTACCAGCGTACCTTACCATCCCGAGAGTCAGGGTGTGGTGGAAAGATTCCACCAGACACTTAAATCAGTTTTAAAAAAATACTGCTATGAACAAGGAGAGGATTGGGAGAAGGGACTTCCCTTTGATCTCTTTGCCATAAGGAACCATCCAAATGCATCTACAGGTGTAGCTCCCTTTGAGCTGATCTATGGGCACAAAGTACGTGGTCCGTTGGAAATTTTTCATGAATTGTTATCATCTGGGCAGAAAAAAGGAACTTAATGTGATGAAATTTGTAGAGAATTTACGGAAAAAGTTAGCCATTGCGTGGAAATTTGCAAGAGAAAATTTAGCTTCCTCCCAAGTAATCATGAAATCAAATTTTAATAAGAAAACCAAGGTGCGATCGTTTGAGCCTGGGGAATTGGTATTGGTGTTGAGTACAGACTCAGACAATTTCCTTGAGCCAAGGTATAAGGGGCCCTGGAAGGTTTTGAGAAAATTGTCTGAAGTGAATTATGAAATTGAAGCCCCCGGGACCAAACGAAAGTGCCGGGTCTTTCATATTAATAGATTAAAATCTTATATTTCAGGTGGTAGGGATCCTTTAGCTATAGTGTGTGAACCTGTGTCTGTAGAAGTAGAGTCTCCAGAGGATAACTTTGAGGACTTGGTTGGTCAGGTATCTTCTGATGCTCTCTTTAATAACGTTCAAAATCTAGAGGTTTTGAAAAGAGAGCTGGACCATCTGGAAGTTACCCAGAATAGGGACATTATTAATTTAATCTGTTCTTTTCCAGAAATATTTCTTAGTTCGCCAGGTAGGACGAGGTTGCTTCAGCATGATGTGGATGTGGGCAGTGCTTCTCCCGTAAAGCAGAGTCCTTATCGACTAAATCCAGTGAAAAGGGACATAGTCGAGGAGGAAATAAAGTATATGCTGAAACACGACCTCATCCAACCTTCGATAAGTCCTTGGAGCTCTCCGATAGTTTTAGTTAAAAAGTCTGATGGAAAGTACAGAATGTGTGTGGATTACCGTAAAGTTAATCCCAGTACCAAAAATGACTCTTTTCCTTTGCCTCGCATTGACGACTGTCTCGATCAGATAGGATCTGCAAAATTCATAACCAAGTTGGATTTGCTGAAAGGGTATTGGCAAGTGCCCCTGTCTGATCGAGCCCGGGAAATTTCCGCATTTGTAACTCCCTTTGGGCTTTACGAATGTAAAGTGATGCCCTTTGAGATGAAAAATGCTGCATGCACCTTTCAGAGGCTAATGAACAGAGTCATTTGTGGGTTGAAAGGCACTGAGATTTATATTGATGATTTAGTTGTTCACAGCAATGATTGGCAAACTCATATAGTAAGATTGAGAAAAGTGTTTGAAGCTTTGAGGGATGCCGGTCTTGTTGTGAACTTGGGTAAGTGTGAATTTGGTAAAGCCAAAGTGTGCTATTTGGGTCATGAGGTTGGTTTGGGTCAGGTAGCCCCTAAACAAGCCAATCTCGATGCCATTTTAAATTTGAAGAGGCCGAGTAATGTCAGGGAAGTTC
>NC_090730.1:69610249-69615249 GCF_036898095.1 Palaemon carinicauda | reverse complement strand
AGATTCTCCCCTTCCTGATATGCACTCTTTCGGATTGCCGGGGTTGGAGGTAGTTTACGCTCTTATCCCGGCATCCATTCTGTTTTCTTCTAGTGCTGTACCCGACCCGGCTGCCGGCCTATGAGGCCGGCAGCCGGGCAGTCGTAGTCCTCTGGTTCTTTTTCTGCTGGCCGGCTTCGGTTGTTTACCTTTGCCGGCCGGCTATTGTCAGCCCTTGTCTGCCGGTCGCTATGAGCAGTGGCCGGCAGCCGGGTACTACCTTGTGTAGTTGCCGGCCGGCAGTCATTGCCGGCCGACATTGGCTGTTGCCGGCCGGCACATGCATTTGAACCAGCGTTCTGCCGCCTTATAGCTGTTAAGTAGTATACTTTAAAGCTAGTTATGGTGTGTGCCGCCCGCAAGTTCCGGCCGGCACATTACCTTCTATACTGTACCAGTATTCTTCAGTATAACATATACTGTAGGAAGAAAACTATAGTATAGTTTTGGTACAGCACTGTGTGTTCTAACACTTTTGTGTTGTCTTGCACAGCCCTTTGGTGTTGCCTTACAGATAAGAAAGTGAGTTCTTTCTTGTCTATTATCCGGTATTTTAAAATCATACCTTAGGTGTGAGCTACACCTGTTTCCTCTGAAAACTTTTCATTGGTTACTCTAGGAGAGATTAACCATACGATTTTATTATCTGGAAGGCTGCAACAATTGGTTGTGAAAGAAACACAAGTGTGTGTCTTTCCTTTCTGATTTGTTTTGCTAAACTGTGCATATCCAGTGATTCGTAGTTCACTTGATACTCATGGAAATTTCTTCTCTTTACAGGAGGACCATCCGAAGGAGGACCATCCGAAGCGCGGAAGTGTTTTCTGCAACGTCCGCATTAAGAACCTCTGCGGACATGAGTTTTGTAGGAGGCACGCAGCATGCGCTGTCTCCAAGGGTGATCTCCAGTATTGGGACCCTCAGGTATGTACCATGTGCACTAACCTGATTACTGAGGCCTTTGATTCCCCTAGGACGGCGGAATCAAGGGATATAGCAAGGGAGAAGCTTCGTACCTGGGTACGGGGCTTCCAGAAGAACACCTCTGGACCTTATCTTCCAAGTGAGAAGATGAGGGCTTACCTTTTCCCTAGGGCATCAGCTGATGCAGTGATTCCCCAGCCTGAAGAGGAGATCCCCCAAGTTCAGATCCGGGTGGATGCTGAAGTCGCGGTCGCCTTGCAAGACATCCAGTTGGACGACAGGATGTCTGACGTGTCCGAGCGTCTGGAGGAAAACCTCCTGGTAGGAGCCCAGGATGAAGTTCAAGCCCCAGACATTGTAGAGGATGAGGTCAACGAGGTGTCGGCTACTCCGGTTCAGATCCCTGAGCCTATTCCCTCAACATCGTCCGCTCTCCCAGTAGAGCTGGGACAGGCCCTCTCCTCCATTGTTGGAATGATCCAACAAATGCAGAAGGAGAATCAGGAGAAGGCGGCTGCAATGGAACTGCAGATGCAGAGGCTTGCAGCATCACATGGGCCCCAGAAAAGGCTCAATGTGAAAGACCTTCCCTTGTGCTCAGATGCTAACCCGTGGAGGTATGCTGAGCACATGCCGATGACGACTGGAAAGATCGTCATCTCGGATAAGTTGGGTTCAGTTCCCCTAGAGGAGGTGGAATTCTGGCCCAGCAAGGGGTCATATCCGGACTGTTATGTCCGGTTGAGGAAGGAACCAGCTTCAAAGGAGGAGACAGAGCCGAAGGAGGTCATAGTGATGGACCATGCTAAGGCTCAGGCTTTGCTTTCAGCATTGAGAAGCTCCCTTCCTTTGTGTCCTCTCCTGCTAGAGCCTTCCCCTTTTTACAGAAAGGGTTTGCGGCTGTACTAAAAGCAGTCGAGGCCGGCAAGCCTTGCCCCTCCCTGGAGGAGTGTAAACCCTTGTCGCTGGCCCTGCCTATGGACCACAAAGACTGGAAGGACGTCCATCTTACCTTCTCAGTCGGGAAGTTGGAAGCTGATATTGCCGGACGTCAGTTCGGCGAGGACCTCCCTAAGCTGTCTGACTTTCTTTTGCGGAGAGAGCTCGAGACAAAAGAAAGACTGGCTGCCTCAATGTCTCTTCAGACTACTCTTGAGACAATTGCAAGTGACCCCAAGGTCCATGAAATGTTCATTGTAGTGGCCAAGATTCATCTGGCCACAGTGACGAAGGATCTTTATAGCTTCGTCAGGGCGAGGAGAGCTTGTAGGGTGTTCGTGTTCACCTCGGCTACGGTGAGGCACGAGCCAAGGAAGCTAATCTTCTCCAACATTTGGGGCAAAGACCTTTTCCCTAGCGAACTGGTCAAAGAAGTTGTTGATAAGGCCGCCACGGAGAATAGAAACCTTCTCCAGAAGTGGGGCCTGGCTATCAAAAGAAAGTCTTCCCCGGATGAGGGTCCTCAACCAAAGAGGAAGACTATGAGGACTAGGCTACCATCTCGGCCAGCCAAGCCACTTAGACAGCAACAGCAACTCCAATTGCCATTGCCTTCAGTGCCCCAGATGGTGGCACAAACCCCGACCACATTCCAGTGGGTACCCCAGGCCGTGTCGACACAGTCCACGGCATTCAACCCAACGTTCGAAGGGCAGTCAACTTCCTTTCGAGCAAAGCCTAGAGGAGCAGCCAGAGGCTCGTCTAGGCGCCCCTCAAGGGGAAGGGGATTCACGGGTGGTCGCGGTCAGGGAGGCAAGACCTCAGGACGGCAGTCCAAGTGAGATGATGCCGGTAGGAGGGAGACTTCAGAATTTTCGGGATCGGTGGACCTTCGATCCCTGGGCCCACAGCCTACTCAAGAACGGACTGGGCTGGAGCTGGTACAGCACTCCACCCCCGTGCCCTCGGTTTTTCCAACACTCCATCTCCATTCCAAGGGAGGCTGTTTTGTGTTCCCAAGAAAGACTCGGAAAAACTCAGAGTCATTCTGGACTTGTCGCCACTCAACAAGTTCATAGTGAACTGCAAATTCAAGATGCTAACACTGCAACACATAAGGACCTTACTGCCCAAGAGGGCATATACCGTCTCCATAGACTTGTCAGACGCCTATTGGCACGTTCCAATCAACCGTCGACTCTCCCCCTACCTAGGGTTCAAGCTAAAACGAAGACTATACGCCTTCAGAGCCATGCCATTCGGGCTAAATATAGCCCCAAGGATCTTCACGAATCTTGCGAGCGTAGCTCTCAAACAATTACGCCTAAAGGGAATTCAGGTAGTAGCCTACCTGGACGACTGGCTGGTGTGGGCAGCATCCAAGACAGAATGCTTGCATGCTTCCAGTCAAGTGATCCAGTTCCTAGAGTATCTAGGCTTCAAGATCAACAGAAAAAAGTCTCGACTTTCTCCATCTCAAAAGTTCCAGTGGCTGGGAATCCACTGGCACCTAATGTCACACCGTTTTTCCATCCCGGCGAAGAAAAGGAAGGAGATAGCGGGTTCGGTCAAGAGACTTCTAGTTTCCGAAAGGATATCAAGACGCGAACAGGAGAGAGTACTGGGTTCTCTCCAGTTTGCTTCGGTGACAGACCCAGTGCTAAGAGCACAGCTAAAGGATGCAACCGGAGTTTGGAGAAGTTGTGCATCAAACGCGCAATGAGATCTGAGAAGACCAGTTCCGCTTCGGCTACGTACTCTTCTCAGGCCTTGGTCCCAAGCCAGACATCTAAAGAAGTCGGTTCTTCTTCAGCCACCTCCCCCGTCAGTGACAATTCACTCAGACGCCTCGAAGGAGGGATGGGGAGGTCACTCTCATCGGAAAGAAGTCCAGGGGACTTGGTCCAAGCTATTTAAGACCTTTCACATGAACTTTCTAGAAGCTATGGCAGTGCTCCTTACCTTAAAGAAAGTCTCCCCGCGTCACTCGATCCACATAAGGTTGGTGATGGCAAGCGAGGTAGTTGTGAGATACTTGAATCGACAAGGATCAAGGTCACCACCTCTCAACCAGGTGATGTTGGCCATCTTCTGATTGGCGGAAAAGAAGAAGTGGTACCTGTCGGCAGTTCACCTTCAAGGAGTCCGCAATGTGACACCAGACGCTCTATCCATGTTCACACCGATAGAGTCGGAATGGTACTTAGACACAGGATCATTCTCCTTCATTCTGAGTCAAGTCCCAGAACTGCAGATAACCTCTTTGCAACGAAAGACAACAAGAAGTTGCCCCTGTACGTGTCCCCGTAAGAGGACCCCTTAGCGGAAGCAGTGGACGCGATGTCCCTCGACTGGAACAGATGGTCCAGGATTTATCTGTTCCCTCCTCACAACCTTCTGTTGAGGGTCCTCAACAAACTGAGATCCTTCAAGGGGGTAGCGGCAATATTGGCCCACAAGTGGCCGAACAGCGTGTGGTTCCCCCTGGCATTGGAACTACGGTTGAAGTTTCTACCGCTACCAGATCCAGTTCTGACCCAGCGAGTCCAGAAGTCGACTGTCTGCGCTTCATTACAGAAAACCCGGACCCTGCAGCTCATGATTTTCTCTCCCTAGCGGTGAGAAAGCGTTTCGGGATTTCGAAAGCCAGCATAGACTTCCTAGAGGAATATAAGTGCAAATCTACTAGAAGGCAATATGAGTCATCTTGGAGAAAATGGGTGGCCTTTGTCAAGGCGAAGAATCCGCACGAGATCTCGACAGACTTCTGCTTATCTTTCTTCATCCACCTCCATGGTCAAGGGTTGGCAGCTAACACGATTTCAGCGTGTAAGTCTGCTTTGACAAGACCCATTCTATATGCCTTCCAGGTCGACCTAGGTAACGAGATCTTTAATAAAGTTCCGAAAGCCTGCGCTAGGCTCAGACCTTCAGCACCTCTAAAGCCCATTTCATGGTCTTTAGACAAAGTTCTTCATTTCGCTTCTCTGTTGAGCAATGAGGAGTGTGCGTTAAAGGATTTGACCCAAAAAGTTATTTTCCTATTTGCACTCGCGTCCGGGGCCAGGGTTAGTGAGATTGTAGCCCTCTCGAGAGAG
>NC_090730.1:69602749-69605249 GCF_036898095.1 Palaemon carinicauda | reverse complement strand
AATGAATCTTCAATCAACATCCTAGGAAACCCAAGGACTGGCGTTCAACAATTGCAAGACATATCCAGGAAGAACTACATTCAACAAGAAACTAGAACGAGACATCGCTAACAAAACATCAAGAGAGAGAAGACGTGTCGACTTCATATAAAGCTAAGTACAGAAATTTTGTATTCATTTCAGTTTGGGCAGTGAAGTGTAGTTATCACAAGTCGTTAGTCAATTATTACTGGGGTGAGTGAATTCCTAAACTTTGTTATAAGAAACTCCGAATTCTCATTTAGAATTTTTCTTTCTTTGTGCTAATTCCTTTTTCTTTCATAAACTCTTGGGGGGAAATGTATTGGGATTAGTAACATTGTTGGGGGAATTTTATTATACATATGCGTTTACGCAGTGGGCGTCTGTACTCATATAGATATTTTGATAGAATTGAAAGGGGTCAAAGAGATAGAAAAAAAAAAATACAGCAGTCATGGCTCCTCCTGTCAGCCCTACCCCTGGACCTAGTGGTGTAGGCCAGGCTAATCCTCCTCCAATTGTGACGCTTGTAAATGCCAGGTCAGCAATCCTTCCTTTTCAAGGCCGTGTCAACGGGTTCTTGCCACAAAATGTGGAGTCATGGATTTCATCCGTTGATGCCCATTTAAATGCCAAACAAATCGTAGATCCTTTTGTACAATTACAAGAAGCTAAAAGTTTTATAGATTTTTCTAAAGGGGATGCGAGTCCGTATTTAAGAGGTTTTTCATTTCAGGAGGCAGTTACTTGGGATGATTTCAAAGTTAGGTTACGCGCGATTTATGGGGGTGAGGAAGCTTTGGATGTAGTGTTAACGTTACGAAATACACTTAATCAAGCCACTATGAATCGGCTTAATGTTGTTGAGAGAGCAGCTCTCATAGCTGATAGGCTTAACGAATATCAGGACATTTTAGGTAATTCCACTTGGGTTACTAACGATAATATCTCCGTGAAAGATTTTTTACGATTAATGTATTTAACTTGCATGACACTTATGTTGCCTGAAGCTTTAGTGCGGTGCTTTGATAAGAAGTTAATGCCTGCAAGTACGGAATTGGATGTCTATAAACAGATAAAGAAACACATGTCCAAGTGTCCAGATCTCGATCCCGTGTTAACTCAAGTTTTTGCTAAGAATGAAACAAAACCACAAACAGTGAACGTAATTAACAATCCAGTAGCGGGAGTGACGTGTTACAACTGCAAACGTCAAGGTCACATAAGCGCAGAGTGTAGAACGAAATTTTGTTCAGTTCACAACACAGGATCACATTCTTATAGTCAATGTTACGTGCGTAAGACACAACAATATCCTAGAAATACACAGTCAATTCCACAGTCAGTTCCATATGGAAATAAAAAGAAAAATCCTCATTTTAACAATAAGAAGAAACAACAAAATGTCAATGCAGTTCAGAGTCCGAAACAAACAAACACTTCTTCAAATATCGCTGAGCCTGGGCCGTCAAACCAGACCTCGCAAAGTCAGCCTAATTTTCAGAATGTGCAGAGCAAAGCAAATACCACATAGTTAACTCTAGAGGGGAAGAGAGTGATGTTGGGTCAAGGTCGTTTATGTCAACATCAATAGTATTGAATAATCAATTTAATGTTTTATCAGATAATTGTGAGACAATAGATTTTCCTATGAAACACACGGCCGAATTAAGTAAAACAGTGCATGCTCCCGTAGATTTGCAACGTATTCATACAATAATAAGCCAAAATGAGTTACGGCCAACCTTATATGCTGTAAATTTAGAACACAAATCCTTTACGTTATTTTTTGTTGTTTTCGAACTTTCCGATTGAAAAATCAGGAATTAGACTTTCAGGTATAGGAAATAATGAATTAAACGTCATAGGCATAACTCATATTCAGTTCAGAGTCGGTAATCGCACGTTTGCCGATACATTTGTTGTTGTGAAAAACATTAATATGTATCCAGCTGTAATTATAGGATACCCATCTATGGGAAATCAAAACATTATCTTAGCTCCTGCAAAGCATGGCGTGTATATCAAAGGGAAATTCTATAAGTCTTTTAATACTTTAAAGTCAGTTTTGGATAAAAAGGAGACGACAAATGTAACCGTAACGTACGTTGAGGAACCAATAACTTGTCTCACTAATAAAGAAATAATATACGCGACCAAGCAGAATTCTCGTTCACCCGTAATATCATCTTGCACGCAAGATGACTTGAAAAATAAGACTGGAGAGACAGGATCTTTGGCTTATGACCTTTTGATGTGGACTGTAGGACACGAACAAAAAGAAAGACGGAATCCGTTCATTTATGCTGCATTAAGCATCTTTGGGTCTGTTGCAAGTTTAGGTTTAGGACTTTCCAATCGTCTTAAAATTAGTAATCAAAATAAGAAAATTGAGTTCTTGACTCATAAAGATGAATTGATTATGTCAGAACTAAGGGATCAGTTAGCTTCAATCAATAAAATTATGGATTTGTTAAAT
>NC_090730.1:69587139-69589639 GCF_036898095.1 Palaemon carinicauda | reverse complement strand
TTCTTCTGCATCTGAGCATCACGTTTTCCTGTGATTTTTACGCATATATATATATATATATATATGTATATATATATATATATATATATGTGTGTATATATAATGTATATATATATATATATATAGATATATATATATATATATTTATATATATATATATATATATATATACACACATATATATATATATATATATATGTATATATATACATATATATATATATATATACACACATACACATAAACACACACACACACACACATATATATATATATATATATTTATATATATATAAATATATATATATATATATATATAAATATATATATATATATATATATATATAAATATATATATATATATATATATATACTGTATATATATACATATATATATAGATACATACATATATATATATATATATATATAAGTGTATATATATATATACATATAAATATATATATATATATATATATATAAATATATATATATATATATATATAAATATATATATATATATATATATATCTTCATAATAGTCATCATCAATATCTCCTAAGGCTATAGACGCACTGGGCCCCGGTTAGATTCTGCCTGCCGTCTCTTTTTTCGAGATTTTAATTTCTTTCTTCTCCATTCATCATATCCTACTTAGCACCTCATAGTTCTTAGCTATGCAGGCCTAGGGGTCCTAACTCTTCTAGTTATCTTTGAATCCCAGCTGAACGTATGGTGAACTAATGTTTTTTGGGGGGTATGACGAGCATGTCCAAGAAATTTCTATCTTCTCCTCATCATGATCTTTTCCATATATGGCGCTCGAGTAATATCACTTATAGATTTATTTCAAATCTTCTCCTGCCTTTTAACTCCCAATACCCTTCTGAGAGCTTTGATTTCAAATATATTAAATCTATTGGAATTTTTTTATTGCCATACCATAACTCATATACAAACAGTAACATCGATCTCACTAAACTGATATTTATATATTCTGATTTTTATATGTAATATCGACAATTTGATTTCAAAATTTACTTAACATATCCATCGCTTGATTGGCTTTTATCAATCTTTCATTAAACTCTAATTCTAAGGACCCTGTATTGGAGATCATAGTTCATAGATACTTAAATATTTTTTCTTCATTAATTCTTTCTCCTTCCTATGATATTTCATCTCACATATCATACACAGTTTTCATCATCTTTCTTTCTTCTATTTATCTTCAGCCCAACCTCGTGTGGTATTTCATGCATTCTGGAAAAAAAAATTGCAAATCCTCTGGTGTTCTTCAAATAAGGACAGCATCATCAGCATACTCTAGATCTGCTAAATTCCTATCACTAATCCAGTCCAATCCTTCTCCACCATCTCCTACTGTTCTACTCTTTACAAATTCCATGAGGAGGATACACAATAAAGGTGTCAACACTTCCCCTTAGAGTACTTAAAATTCTTTTGATAAGACTCCATTAACATTAACTTTGCACTTGCTCTGTTCATGAACAGATATATTTAAGAGGAATTCTATAATAACGCAGTACTCTCCACAAAATTTGTCGTTGCATACTATCAAATGTTTTTTCTTAGTCCACAAAGGCCATCAAAAGTGGATTTCTATATTCTACGGATAGCTGTACAACATGTCTCAAAATGAGAATTTGGTCAATATGAATTCTACCTTTACTAAATCCTGCATGTTCATCGTTCAGCTCTTCCTCAATCTTTCTCTCCAGTCTTTTTAAAATAAGGATACTATATATTTTCATAACAACTGACGTAAGGGTGATGCCTGTGTAATAATTGCAATCCGACAGGTCTCCCCCCGACCCCCGACCCCCTTTTTTTTCTTTTTTTTTTTTTACCAACACACTTAAATCCCATTCAAAAGATTTTGCTCCTTCACGCCACATTCTACAAAATATTCTTGAAAGTAGTCTGGAAGATCACTTCACTATCGGCCAGTATCATCTCGGTAGTTATTCCATCGTATCCAGGAGCTTTCCAATTATTTAGTGTTTTGAGAATAGCGTTAACTTGAAACACAGTGAATTTATTCATGGGCACATCATGATCTTCATCAAATTATTCCATCCATATCTCCTATTCATAACCTTACTAAAGTGTTCCATCTAACGTTGTCGTTCTTCATCTTCTGTTTTTATAATATATCCATCTCTCTTTTTGATGGGTATGTGCTTCCTCCTCTTAATCCCAGTCGAGATTTCATTAATAGTTATATGACAATTCTTACACCGTAGCCACTTCCTGAATTCATTGCTTTGTCAACCTCATCTGCTTTACCTCCTAAATATTTTCTCCAGTCTTATTTGCTTTTCTTTTTACCTCACTATCAAAACTGGAATACTTAGCATGCTCTACCTAGTAATTTTCATAACTTCCTCAAAAACTTACAACAATCAATTTTAGTATTGGTCTCCTTTTATAGTATCCAAAGTATCATTAGACATCCATGGCTTTCTCCTTGTAACTATG
>NC_090730.1:69557139-69582139 GCF_036898095.1 Palaemon carinicauda | reverse complement strand
ATGTCCGGCTGAGAAAAGAACCAGCTTCAAGGGAGGAGACAGAGCCGAAGGAGGTCATTATTTTGGACCACGCTAAGGCTCAAGCCCTACTTTCATCCTCGATGAAAGAGAGGGGCTTCTCTAACTCGAAGGTAGCTGCATTGAGCAAGATGCTCCCTTCTTTTGTGTCCTCTCCTGATAGAGCCTTCCCCTTTTTACAGAAAGGGTTTGCGGCTGTCCTAAAGGCAGTCGAGGCCGGCAAGCCTTGCCCCTCCCTGGAGGAGTGTAAACCCTTGTCGCTGGCCCTGCCTATGAACCACAAAGACTGGAAGGATGTCCATCTGACATTCTCAGTGGGAAAGTTGGAGGCTGATATTACTGGACGGCAATTCGGCGAGGACCTCCCCAAGCTGTCCGAATCTCTTTTACGAAGAGAGTTCGAGACAAAAGAAAGACTGGCTGCCTCAATGTCTCATCAGACTACTCTTGAGACGATGGCAAGTGACCCCAAGGTCCATGAAATGTTCATGGTAGTGGCTAAGTCTCACCTAGCCACAGTGACGAAGGACCTTGGCTTCGTCAAGGCAAGGAGAGCTTGCAGGGAGTTCGTGTTCACCGGGGCTTCGGTGAGACACGAGCCAAGGAAGTTAATCTCCTCCAACATTTGGGGAAAAGACCTTTTCCCTACCGATGTGGTCAAAGAGGTTGTTGATAAGGCCGCCGTGGAGAATAGAAACCTTCTCCACAAGTGGGGCCTGGCTATCAAAAGAAAATCTTCCCCGGATGAGGGTCCTCAACCAAAGAGGATGAATATGAGGACTAGGCTACCGTCTCGGCCAGCCAAGCCTTATAGACAGCAACAGCAACTGCAATTGCCATTGCCTCCAGTGCCCCAGATGGTGGCACAAACCCCGACCTCTTTTCAGTGGGTACCCCAGGCTGTGCCAGGTCAGTCAACCACATTCACCCCAACGTTCGAAGGACAGTCTTCTTCCTTTCGTGCAAAACCTAGAGGAGCAGCCAGAGGCTCGTCTAGGCGCCCCTCAAGGGGAAGGGGATTCAGAGGTGGTCGTGGTCAGGGAGGCAAGACCTCAGGACGGCAGTCCAAGTGAAACGATACCGGTAGGAGGGAGACTGATGAAATTTTGGGATCGCTGGACCTTCGATCCCTGGGCCCAAAGCCTACTCAAGAATGGACTGGGCTGGAGCTGGTACAGCACTCCACCCCCGTGCCTTCGGTTTTTCCAACACTCCACCCCCGTTTTGGAAGAGTACGTTCAAGAACTGTTGGAGAAAAAGGTGATCCGAAAGGTGAAGTCCATCAAATTCCAAGGGAGGCTGTTTTGTGTTCCCAAGAAAGACTCGGAAAAGCTCAGAGTCATTTTGGACTTGTCGCCACTCAACAAGTTCATAGTGAATTGCAAATTCAAGATGCTAACACTGCAACACATAAGGACCTTACTGCCCAAGAGGGCATACTCAGTCTCTATAGACTTGTCAGACGCCTATTGGCACATTCCAATCAGCCGTCGACTCTCCCCCTACCTAGGGTTCAGGCTACAACGGAGACTGTACGCCTTCAGAGCCATGCCATTCGGGCTAAACATAGCCCCAAGGATTTTCACGAAGCTTGCGAGCACAGCTCTCAAACAATCACGCCTAAAGGGAATTCAGGTAGTAGCCTACCTGGACGACTGGCTGGTGTGGGCAGCATCCGAGACCGAATGCTTGCAAGCTTCCAGTCAGGTGATCCAGTTCCTAGAGTACCTAGGCTTCAAGATCAACAGAAAAAAGTCTCGACTTTCTCCATCCCAAAAGTTCCAGTGGCTGGGAATCCACTGGGACCTTTTGTCACACAGTTTCTCCATCCCGACGAAGAAAAGGAAGGAGATAGCGGGCTCTGTCAAGAGACTTCTAGATTCCGAAAGGATATCAAGACGCGAACAGGAGAGGGTACTAGGCTCTCTCCAGTTTGCTTCAGTGACAGACCCAGTGCTAAGAGCACAGCTAAAGGATGCAACCGGAGTTTGGAGAAGGTATGCATTAAACGCGCGAAGAGACCTGAGAAGACCAGTGCCGCCTCGGCTACGTACTCTTCTCAGACCTTGGTCCCAAGCCAGACATCTAAAGAAGTCGGTTCTTCTTCAGCCACCTCCCCCGTCGATGACGATTCACTCAGACGCCTCAAAGGAGGGATGGGGAGGTCACTCTCATCGGAAAAAAGTCCAGGGGATTTGGTCCAAGCTATTCAGGACCTTTCACATAAACTTTCTAGAAGCTATGGCAGTGCTCCTTACCTTAAAGAAAGTCTCCCCGCGTCACTCGATCCACATAAGATTGGTGATGGACAGCGAGGTGGTTGTGAGATGCTTGAATCGACAAGGGTCGAGGTCACCACCTCTCAACCAAGTGATGTTAGCCATTTTCCGATTGGCGGAAAAGAAGAAGTGGTACCTGTCGGCAGTTCACCTTCAAGGAGTCCGCAATGTGACAGCGGACGCTCTATCCAGGTTCACACCGATAGAGTCGGAATGGTCCTTAGACGCAGGATCATTCTCCTTCATTCTGAATCAAGTCCCAGAACTGCAAATAGACCTCTTTGCGACGAAAGACAACAAGAAGTTGCCCCTGTACGTGTCCCCGTACGAGGACCCCTTAGCGGAAGCAGTGGACGCAATGTCCCTCGACTGGAACAGATGGTCCAGGATTTATCTGTTCCCTCCTCACAACCTTCTGTTGAGGGTCCTCAACAAACTGAGATCCTTCAAGGGGGGTAGCGGCAATAGTGGCCCACAAGTGGCCGAACAGTATGTGGTTCCCCTTGGCGTTGGAACTACAGATGAAGTTCGTGCCGCTACCACATCCAGTTCTGACCCAGCGAGTCCAGAAGTCGACTGTCTGCGCTTCATTACAGAAAACCCGGACCCTGCAGCTCATGATTTTCTCGCCCTTGCGGTGAGAAAGCGTTTCGGGATTTCGAAAGCCAGCATAGACTTCCTAGAGGAATATAAGTGCAAATCGACTAGAAGGCAATATGAGTCATCTTGGAGAAAGTGGGTGGCCTTTGTAAAGGCAAAGAATCCGCAGGAGATCTCAACAGACTTCTGCTTATCTTTCTTCATCCACCTCCATGTCCAAGGGTTGGCAGCTAACACGATTTCAGTGTGTAAATCTGCTTTGATGAGACCCATTTTATTTGCCTTCCAGATCGACCTAGGTAACGAGATCTTTAATAAAGTTCCGAAAGCCTGCGCTAGGCTCAGACCTTCAGCACCTCCAAAGCCCATATCATGGTCTTTAGACAAAGTTCTTCATTTCGCCTCCCTGTTGAGCAATGAAGAATGTGCGTTAAAGGATTTGACGCAAAAAGTTATTTTCCTATTTGCACTCGCGTCCGGGGCCAGGGTTAGTGTGATCGTAGCCCTCTCAAGAGAGGCAGGTCGTGTTCAGTTCCTGGATGGGGGGGATCTGAACCTGTTTCCGGATCCTACGTTTCTCGCCAAGAATGAGTTACCCACCAACAGGTGGGGTCCCTGGAGAATCTGCCCTCTGAAAGAAGATGCATCTCTATGTCCAGTAGAATGCCTAAAGGTCTATCTTCGTAGAACTTCAGACTTCAAGGGTGGTCAACTATTCAGGGGAGAAACATCAGGCTCAAATTTATCTCTGAATCAACTCAGAGCGAAAATCACATATTTTATTCGCAGAGCGGATCCTGACAGTACACCCGCAGGTCACGATCCGAGGAAAGTTGCCTCATCCCTAAATTTCTTTAATTGTATGGATTTTGAACATCTCCGTTCATACACGGGCTGGAAGTCTTCCAGGGTGTTCTTTCGCCACTATGCGAAGCAAGTAGAGGAACTTAAGAGATCTGTGGTAGCAGTGGGTCGTGTAGTTAACCCTACTGTTTAACTCTGCGAGGAACAGTGGTCTTAATTGGGACGATTAAGTCCAGGGTGAGTGTGTAGGTAGATACTGTACTACAAACTAAATGAGGGCACCAAGTGCCCATATAGACGGTTCCTTCTTTCAAAGGTGAACCTAGCATAAGTTCAGACATGTGTGCCGAGCGTTTCTAACGCTAATGTGATTGATTTGCAATACAGACTTTTATGACTTGATACCTTGGTATCTTATTAAAGTGGTGTTTAATGGTTTTTCTTTTAGATAAACAAGTTCTGTTTACTATCATACTTATGCTTAAAGTTTTGGGTTACCCTCTTTCATATATATATATATATATATATATATATAATTGTTGTTAACCTGTCTGTTTATTATCTGTCAATAAACTTGTTCTTGAGAACCTTGCGTCTCTTTCACCTGTGTCAATTTATTGGTATAATTGAGCATTTTGATTCTATGTATCTTATCTGGGATAATTCTGATAGAATTGTTCTGTTATGCAAGCTATGTTGCATTGGTTTATGTAGTCCCCTAATGGGAGGACTCCGTCCCATAAAGGAACGAGGGCGGTTTTATTAGTTTCTTCCTATGCGGATATAAACCTTTGTCCAATACAAGTATTGTGCGGATTACTGGTCAATATATATTGACGCAGTGGTTCTATACAAACTATGCTTTACTTAATATAGGGCGAGACAACTATATTAGCTAGCCTGGTATTCATACATAGATATATGTACTCTTCGAGACTTTCCAGAGTCTAGTAGGACTCTTCCCTGTAGGGGGCAGGAAGCTCTAACATAGTTTATAGTTAGTTGAAAAGATGTATAACGGTAACATCTTAGGTCTCTAGGTCTAGTCGACCAGGAAAAAATTACCTCCGGGGAGTACGGCACGTTCTGAGAATCCACAGATACAGTAATGCTCTGGTACACTTCCATCAGGACGACATGGCTTGAGCCCAAAAAACGGATTTTGAGCAAAGCGAGAAATCTATTTTTGGGTGAGATGGCCATGTCGTCCTGATGGACCCGCCCTTGCCTTTCTAAGAAAGGGCTGTAGGACCCCTCCCTACATACAGTATCTGTAGCACCTCATGTACGCTACAAGGAATACAGATGGCGCCAGGATTGGCGCCAGGCACGCATACGAATCGGGGGATAGGGAAGCCTTGGGAGCGGCTCCCCTTTTTCTTTCCTGAATTCGTATCTCGTCAATCACCTCCTACGAGACGAAATCTCTGTCCAGGATGTAGATTGCCATGTGACGTGTCTAGAATACGTCCTCTGATATGTCGCGATATCCCTTTCACGAGGGATACTCGCTCCAGGAGTTAGAATTCTGGTACCTTAAGGTAAATTCTCTGGGAATATCGCCGTAGTTGTAATATACCCTAGGAAGCTACCCTATAGGAACTTCCATCAGGACGACATGGCCATCTCACCCAAAAATAGATTTTTCGCTTCGCTCAAAATCCGTATATATATATATATATATATATGTGTGTGTGTGTGTGTATGAATTTAAATACATAAATATACATACATACATACATATATATATATATATAAATATATATATATATATATATATTTATATATATATATATATATATATACATACATATATATATATATATATATATACAAATATATATATATATATATATATACAATATATATATATATATATATATATATGATTGTATATATATATATATATATATATATAATACGAGGCACTCATCTGAGCTCTTTATAACTGGTTTTAAGAACCCAATAATGTTGAAAAGCGATGCTGTCTCAAAGGCCAGGAATTCTCATACGTTCACCTATTAATGTAGATGTCATGAGATTCAGGTAATAAAAGTTTGTGGCATGTATAACAACATGGCAAAAATGATTCTATTTTTTATTTTATTTTTATCATTATGGCTAAGAAACAAGAAGATTGAAAGGCCTCTTTTGTCTTTGTTGGTGTTTCCAATGCTCACCATAGGGAGTGATTAAATTCTTTTTCTCCAGTTGATCGTCATGGCTTAGAGCTTTAGACTTTGCCTCTAAATTAGGCTGTGAGCAAATCAAAAGTGAAGCTACTCACAGGTTTAGTAACTGCTTGGACCCTGTATCCACCGACTCCCCTGGTTGGTTTTCCAGTTTGGACATCTAATCATGCCTTGATTTCATTAGTAGTGAAGACTGAGCAGCCTGTCCGGCCTGATGTATTTTGCTTATATAAGATTTATATGAAATCTAAAGCAGACTGGAATGGGATTATGCATGATCTTTTAGGCTTGAGTTGGTCACAATTGTATAGTAGTATTACTCCTGTAGTCCCATTGAATGAGAATCTAGTCAGCATAATTTATAGGCATACCCCTTCTCGAGTACTAACGTACCGAGTGAAAGACAAACTATGGTTCAATGTTGATTGTAGAAGTGCTTATTTGCAGAAGCAGAAGACCTATCATCTTTGGAAGGGTAAAAGATCAGATTTGAGCTGGAATAACTATACTAAGCTTAGAGCTTTTGCTCAGAGAGTTTATGGTTCAAATGAAAAAGAATACAATTTAACCATAAAAGAAACCCTTTCTGGTACAACCCAGGAGCATGGGTGGTGGACAACCATTAAATCTGCACTCTTTGGTGTAGATGCAACAGTTCCTTCTCTTCTTAAACAAGATGGCTCTGTCATTCACTATGCAAAGGAAAAGGCAGCCCTTTTGGCAGATGTGCTTGACAGCAAGCAGAGTAATGAGAAACTTAAACTTCTTCATTCATGTTTTCCTGAGGCTAAGCTAACTAGTTAAGCTGTTCGATCTCGTGAAATTAAAGCTCTCTTGATGGACCTTGATGCTTATGAAGGTATAGATCGAAATGGTATTTTTTCTTTGTTTTTTATAACGACTGCAGATTTCTTAGCTCCAAAGTCTTATGTTATTTTGTGCAAGTTAGAAAGGAGAGGAGCTTTTAGCACTTGTTGGAGAATTGGTAATGTTACTCCACTATGTAAATGTGTTTGTGGTAACTCAGGTCCAACTGATTACAGCCCAATTTCCATAACTCCCATATTGTCTAAAGTTTTCGAACATGTTTTGGTAAAACCTCTTGATAGGTTTGCTAAAGGTACTCATCTGTTCCCTATTTTACAATTTGGTTTCCGTAAAAGCCTTGGAGCATGTGATGCCCTTCTTACAATCTCCAATGCTGTACAGAAGTCCCTTAATTGTGGTCAGGAAGTGCGCATGATTGGCCTTGATTTTAGTGCTGCCTTTGACCATGTTAATCATGAGGCAAAAAGTTGCGAGTTGTTGGGTCGTTTCTTAGCATCATTATTATATTTTTAAGTAATAGATCGCAAATAACTCTTGTTGGTGAGCACCCTAGTGAGTATAAGAATTTGTTATCTGGAGTTCCTCAGGGTAGTGTTTCGCGCCCAATAAATTTCATACTATATAAGAATGACATGTGGTTTGGAAAAGAGAACAACCTTGTTGCATATTCAAATGATGCTACTCTCTTTGCATCTATTCCATCTCCTGAATGTAGATCTGTGGTTGCTGAATCCCTTAATAAAGATCTAGCTAAAATTAGCGCATGGCGCAAATTATGAGGTATGAATTTGAATCCTAACAAAAAGTCAAAGTATTATTATAAGTAGGTCAAGGACAGTGGCTCCTCAACAACCTGATCTCAGCTTTGATAATGTTTCTTTAACTTTGTATGACTCTTAAAATTTTAGGTGTGATTCTCGACAGCAAATTTACTTTTGAGAAACAAATTAGGTCTGTGTTTTCTTCAATTGTAAAAAAAAAATGGCTTATTGAGAAATTCTTTCAAGATTTTGGTGATCAGTCTATTCTGAAGAAGTGTTTTAATTCTTTCATTTCACCATGTTCCGAATATTGTTTTCCTGTCTGGTCTTCAGCTGCTGATTTTCATCTTAATTTGTTGGACAGGAACTTCTGGTCTATTGAAATTCTTATTCCTGATCTAGATATTAATCTCTGGCACCATCGTTTAATTAGTTCATTGTGGATGTTTCAAAGCATTTTTTATAATTCTGACCATCCTTTACAATCTGATCTTTCTGGACAGTTCCATCCTGTTCGTAATATTAGGTATGCAGTTAATTGAAATAGTCATGAGGCTCAATACGACACAGTTCTCTAAGGGTTTTATTCCAGCTCTGACCAAGTTGTGGAATCATCTTCCTAATCATGTAGTTGAATAAGTAGAACTTCATAAGTTCAACCTCGCAGCAAATGTTTTTATGTTGAACAGGCTTATATAAGTCCTTCTATAGTTTGTATATCGAATATCTGTTTCAATGTTGTTGATGTTTTCAAAATATATTATCTTAATTTTCATACTTCTTATATTCATTTCCCTGTCAGAGCCCTCGTGCTTATAGCATCTTGCTTTTCCAACTAGGGTTGTAGCATAGCTAGTAATAATAATAATAATAAATAATATATTGGGATACAATTAGACTGAGACTAGTGTCCAAATTTGCATAATTCATTGACTATCTTTTGATGTCCGTTGGTGACGGTATGTGCTCTACCAAATACCCGTTCTAGTTTGTATAGGCTTCTATTCTGTAACAAGCAATAAAGGTATAATTTAAAGTCACTTTCCAATAGAAAGATCTACCGTTTAGTCCATGTATAAAAAGATTATTGGATCTCATCGTGTTAAACGATGAAGTCAGACGATGAACATCGAAAACTTGGTTGCTTCAGAAATGTTATGAATATTTTCTCTCTATTTCTTCTTTTATGCGAAATAGTCGTCACATTTTAATCCCAGTGAGATGGTCTGCTTACCTCTACTTAGCCATTTCGAAGATTTCATGACAGAATATCTTTATTATCAACCTTTGAAAAGACTTATTCAAATAGAGAGCAGAATCTCCATAAGTAGCAACTGTAGCAAACACTCAAGTGGGATAAAAGCTCCTGAACCCATTATGGAAAGCGATGACACGCTCGCCACCCATTAAAGGAGACAACTTGGCTTTGTTCTAGACTCCAAATGCTCCCATTAATTGCACGATTCTTCCTGACCAAAACATTCTTTTAGTAGTGAGTACTAGATATTACTTTTACCTTTCCATTTAGAATTTCCGTATTTTTGAAAGTGCAGACAGAATTTTGCCTAATATTTCAATGAATGTTGGGATATTAGCGTTTCCACTTTCCTTTTTTCATTTCTTGAGATCACGTTTTTCTCATAAGTTTATTTATGAAATAAAAAGAAAGATATATATATATATATATATATATATATATATATATATATATATATATATATATATATATACATATATATATATGTATATACATATATATATATATATATATATATATATATATATATATATATATATATATATATAAATATTTATATGTATATATATATATATATATATATATATTTATATATATATATATATATATATATATATATACATATATATATATGTATATATATATATATATATATATATATATATATATATATTCATCCGCTTTTTTATTCTTATTCCTATGGATCACAAGAGCGTTGCTTCTTTATTTATGGAATAGTAAAGCTTATCTTTAGGTGGACAAGTTCACTTGAGCAGAAGTAACATTTACAATGCATTAAGTTTACATAAGCTTCTGCCCAGAATCCTCACGTGGCATTATATTCAAAATGAGAGAGAGAGAGAGAGAGAGAGAGAGAGAGAGAGAGAGAGAGAGAGAGAGAGAGAGAGAGAGAGAGAGAGAATCTATCTTGTTCCTCAAGATTTTAGTATTTTTGATTAACGTTCATAAGTAAGTAAAAATTAGAATATTCAAATTTACTCTTATTACACATTTTGAAATAATGAAAGAACGAACCTTAACATTTATGTACAGATATTAAATGAACGCATGTTTCTATAAGAAAAAAAAATAGTATATGTTGGAACTATCTGAATTTTTATTTATTTTTTTTTATTTTTATAAATATAGTTTCTCGGTGCTTGTATAAGTTAATCTTTCATTTAATCGACTATTTGTTTTCTCAATCGATTTTACTGTTATTTCCTTGAATCCTTCCTATTTCTAATCCAGTTTCCGACGTCTATTATTCAAGATATTCATTCATCTGGTCATACCCTCAAAGTCGTCATAAATGAAATACAACCTTTGGAAGCATTTGTTTACAAACAATGGTGAGGAAGGGTTGACCTATCAATGTCACTCACTGTCAATTAAGATACATTGTAATTTAAAAAAGTGTAATTTTTCGAAGAATTCTGTATCATTTCTGATTCAAACATTTGGTAGTTGAAATCAAAGGAACGGCTTACAGTTTCTTAATGATACGAATAAAAGAAAATAAAATAAGTAAAACGAAGACTAAAAACCCTTACAGCGACCAAATGTGGAGAATACTTATAACGAACCCAGTTCTTTGGTACCATCTTCTATTCGGTTCTCAAGCACTATGCAAGACTGAAAGCAATTCAGATTTCTCAAAGGAATCATTCTGCATATTAAGTCTCATTTCCACGAAACCATTTTGGAAAGTTTCTCTCACATTTAGTCCAGAATTGTATTTTTTTTTTTTTTATTGGAAGAAGAATTCATTTTTACAAATGCACGTGCCAAAATAAAAAATCTGGGAAAGCCTCAGAATTATGCTCATTCCAGGGACATGCATTAAGAAAAATTTTTGTTACTATTATTATTATTATTATTATTATTATTATTATTATTATTATTATTATTATTATTATTATTATTATTATTCTAGTAAGAGACCGTCTTTATAAAAACATTTAGTTGAAAGTGAGCGCTATAGAGAACTTATTTTTTTTTTTTTTTTTTGCAATACTTCATTCCATCAGTATCTGGGATATGATCATAATCCATGAGAGATGATAGTCACTATAAATTGAGTATTGTCTTTAATTCGAAAGATGATAGATATACGTACAAATAAAAATATTACGTTATCTTCTTGTATATAATATCAAGAATTATTTTCAATTACTGAACAGTCTCTTTCTAAAGTATACTCAGAGTAATATCAACACTTTATCACAGTATTAAAAAAGAGTACCAAGAGAGAGAGAGAGAGAGAGAGAGAGAGAGAGAGAGAGAGAGAGAGAGAGAGAGAGAGAGAGAGAGAGAGAGAGAGAATAAAACCTATAACCGGGAGGCCACTACCAATAAAGAATAATGCTGGGATTAAACATTCACGTATCTTGCTACTGTTTCCCCTCGTATGCCAAAATGGCCATTCCCTGCTCTATCGGGGTGACTATTGAGGCCGTGATTTGTACTTTCCGGCAGACGTACGTCTGACGGAAACCCTTGCGACGCCAGTCGTTTTTACGTAAACCAAGGTAAAAGAAACATCAAACTCGAAGGTCAGAATAGCCAATCTGTACTGAATAATACCATATGGCGACTCGTGACCAAAGTCCGGTATTTGGCCCAACCTTGGTATCAATTTGAATGAACAATAGAGAGATTCTTTTCATAAGGTTTTATTATAAAGTATGTTATGTATATACTTTTGTTTATTTTTTTTATTATCATTAACCTACCTCTAATATGATATTGACTAGTTTTTGTAATATATTTGAAATTTTGAATTTTATGTGATGTAATTATTACTTTCATTATGTATTTACTTTAATTCCATTATATGATATTGCATATAGTACCACAAACAACGGAGACAAAAAACGAGGTCGTTAAGGGAAAAAAAATTCATAGCAGGATCTTGTATACAATACACAAGAACAGATGCTTAGTCACTGAATTAGAAAACTTGATAATCTTGCAGCCCTTCAAATACCAACTGGGATGTCGATTGGAATGGTACTATACAAGTCTGACCTGCATGCTACAGTCAGCAGGCCGTCAAACCCACCAAATTTGTACACTCGCTTATGTATAGACTTCAGCCCTAGCCGTGATATGCATCTAATTGGATACAGGACAGTAGTCACACGCATCGCCCCCCTCTTCTGCAAAAAAAAAAAAAAAAAAATGGCGTCAGACGTCGGACGTACCAGGGAGCAAGACACATAAATGTGTGATTCCACCTTAACCCGATTGACTAATTGCTTTATTAGTTGGGTTTCCAATTAAAATACATTGGTTGAATTATGATACAACCGTATACTAAAGAATAAATTTATATTTTTTATGGATATATGCTTTACCGTCAGAAGGATCACTAGAGTTTTAAAAGAGGGTGCACTTTTAGCCCAAAGTCCTGGTATCAAGTAATCTGTATTATGTTAAACATTTCATAAAATTTCTAACTTATGTTGTTACCTTCGTTTTCAAGCTATAAATTTCTAGTAATCAATGAATATGGAATGGAGGTTTTAAGTAAATGACTTACAATAGAGCACTTATATTGAAGGAGATTATTGATCTTATAATTAAAATTTTAATATAAACCAGTGGCATTCGAATGTTTAAAAAAAAAAATGCTTATACAACTTGGCAATGAGAAACTGAAAGCTTCATAAGCAATCGAAATCAATAAAAGCCAAAGATTTACGGTTCCTATTCTTGACATGTTAACCAGATTTTTCAAGTTGATTCCCATCTATAAGATGTCACATCATAGATATATTTACCAAATTTTATCACTTGTCAGTAATGGCTTAAGAGAAGTCATGTGAATACAGATGGGCGAATACATGAATATATTTTAGCGTATTTTGCAACTTTAAAACATCAATGAACGGTATTTCATTATGGTAGAAGACATTCTTAAGACATTAATATCATTTAATTTAGACCTAGGTTTTGTTTCTGGTAAAAATAACGCCGCTCCCAGTATGTCTGGAAAGGGTCAATTTGCATTTGGTAAAATGTTATTTTTCATTCTTAAGCAGTTTTATCTAGTACATTTAATGTATCCAGAAGGGAGGATGGTGGTCAATTGTAAGTATGTCTAGCAGGCATAATGCATCTGCTAGTTTCTCTGGTATTGGGCATGCTGAGCTCCCTCGGGTATTTAGAAGTGTATGAATTATGTTTCAAGTGAAGCCAAGAATGTTTGGTGTTGACTTTATTTTAGGCTTGTTTTCGTTTCTATCGAACGTAATGCGGCAACAATTATGTCTGGTAGGGGTCAAATTGCACATTGCAAGATGTTAACTTTTATTCTATATTAGTTTCGAAGTAGGACCTTTTTATGTTTTATCTACATAAAATTTCCAGAGCAAAGGGCGAGTGTCAGCATTTAGCTTGTCTGGCTGACATAATGTAACAGATAATTTGCCCGCCATTAGGCATTATGAACTACCTGAGGCATGTATGAATTTAGAATTTAAACTTTAGTCATAAAGCAAACGTCTCTCCTTTTGCATTGTTAAAGAGGTTACAAAGAAAATATGGATTTAGTCAGTTTATGGAAAAAGAACATAACAGAATAGTCCCCAGTCCCAGGCGTGGAAGGTACTAAAAATCTCAGTTTTTAAATACTAAAGAACATTCAAGAATTGGAAGATGGAATGTTAAAACCATGAATCAGATTAGGAAGTTACGGCAAGTGGACGTTGAAATTATGAAATATAGTTTAGATACCTTATAAGCCGATTGGTAAAAAGATAGATCACTGCAATATACAGTATATGTATACGTTATATATATATATATATATATATATATATATATATATATATATATATATATATATATATATATATATATATATATAATATTATATATATATATATATATATATATATATATATATATATATATATATATATATATATACATATTATATATATACATATATATATATATATATATATATATATATATATATATATATATATATATATATATATATATATATATATATTATGTATATATATATACATATATAATATGTATATATATATATATATATATATATATATATATATATATTTATATATATATATATATATATATATATATATATATATATATATATATATATATATATATATATATATACAACCTAGCCACTGGGGGAAGGCAAGATAGCCCAACTCAGTGCCGGTCCCAAGCCCGGATAAATAGGGAGGGTTGGAGTCAGGAAGGGCATCCGTCTGTAAAATCTCCTGCCAGAACTTTTATGAAATGAGTCTTACAAGGAACGAGAATAGTGAGCGAGTGCGGCTAAAGATGAGAGCTCGAGAACTACGAGTAGGAACCTTAAATGTTGGTACAATGACAGGAAGAGGGCGGGCAATAGCTGACCTTATGAAAACAAGACGAGTAGATATTCTGTGTGTACAGGAGACAAGATGGAAAGGTAACAAAGCGAGGGAACTTGGGGAGGGGTATAAGATGTTCTATAGCGGAGCAAATAAAGAAGGTAGGAATGGTGTTGGAATAATTCTGTCAAGTGAAATGAAGAAGGAAATCGTTGAAGTAAATAGAAGAAACGATAGGATTATTTGGGTCAGGCTAATGGTTGAAAATTGCAGTGTTAACATCTTTAGTGCATATGCACCCCAGTCAGGATGCTCAGATGAAGAGAAAGATCACTTCTGGTCAGACTTAGAGGAGGAGATGGAAAAGGTACCAGCAGATGAAAGATGCCTTGTCGGGGGAGATCTGAATGGGCATGTAGGCCAGAATAACCATGTGATCAGCCGTATACATGGTGGGTATGGCTATGATGAAAGAAATGCAGAGGGTGAGAGAATTGTTGATTTTGCTGTGGCCAAGGATATGGTACTGGCGAACACTTTTTTCACCAAGCGGCAAGAACATCTAGTTACGTACAAAAGCGGCGGAAGGTCCAGCCAGATAGATTACTTGATGTATAAGAGGAAAGATTTGCGCGAGGTAAAAGATTGTAAGGTCATACCAGGAGACCATGTGAGTGTGCAACATCGTTTGGTAGTGATGGACTTGGTTATGGAAATTGAACAAATAAGGAAGAAAAAAATGCAGGGGCCAAAAAGGATTAAATGGTTTAAGCTGAAAGATATTGAACTTTGTAGGCAGTTTAAAGAAAAAGTATTAGAGGAACTAACTCATGAAATTGAGGATGTTGATGAATGGTGGAATAGAACGATGGAGATAATACTGCGGGTTGCTAGAGAAATACTGGGTGAGAGTAGTGGTAAGATGTTCGAAAATAAGGAAACGTGGTGGTTCAGTAAAGAAGTGAAGGATGCAACAAAGCAAAAGAGAGAAGCAGAGAAAAGGTGGGAGGGGACCCAAATGGAAGAGGACTGGATGGCCTATAAGGAAGCAAATAAATTAGCAAAGAAAATTGTAGCAATTGCTAAGGATAGAGCATATGATCAGCTTTACAAAGAGCTAGATACCAAGGAAGGGCAAGGAAAGATCTTTAAACTAGCACACATGAGAAATAAGAATACCAAGGATATAACATACATAAGACAGATTAAGGATAAGGATGGAAATATACTGAGAAATGAGAGAGACATAATAAAGAGATGGGAAGAATATTTTGAGGCCTTACTGAATGAAGAAAATGAAAGATTTCTAAGAGGAGACGGACACACAAATTGTGGACCAGTCACAGAAATAACAAAAGCTGAGGTTAGAGGGGCACTGGGAAAGATGAAAAATGGTAAAGCTGTGGGACCAGATGGCATACCTGCAGAAGCCTGGAAGGCTCTTGATGAGGAAGGAATTGACATATTGTGGCATTTAATGAAAAAGATTATGGAAAGTGAGACAATACCCGAAAAATGGAGGGAGAGTATATTAATCCCAATATTCAAAGAGAAAGGGGACATACAGTGTTGTGAAAATTATCAAGGAATAAAACTCATGTCACATACACTGAAGGTATTTGAAAGAATTATGGATGAAAGATTACGGCAGCAAGTTTCCATCGGTAGACAGCAACTAGGATTCATGAAGGGGCTTAGTACTGTGGATGGTATTTTCGCTTTGAGACAAATTATGGAAAAGTACAGAGAGAAGCAAAAAGGTCTTGCATATGGCCTTTATAGACCTAGAGAAGGCATATGACAGAGTACCACGACAGGAAATATGGAGATGTCTCAGGGAGAGAGGAGTGATGGAGAAGTATGTCAGAATGATCAGGGAGATGTATAGAAATGTAAAGACCAGCGTCAGATCTACAGTTGGAAGAACAGAAAATTTCCAAGTTGGAGTCGGGCTACATCAGGGATCTGCTCTAAGCCCACTCCTGTTTAACATCGTCTTGGATGTGTTAACAGAGGATGTCAGGGAGGAGCCACCATGGTGTCTGCTCTATGCAGATGATATAGTCTTGGTAGCCGAGAACAGGGAAGAACTGGAGGGGAAACTAGAAAGATGGAGATATGCCTTGGAGAGTAGAGGTTTAAGAACAAGCAGGAAGAAGACAGAGTATATGACAACCAAGATGGATGGCGACCAGCAAACAACAATCAAATTAGGCGGAGGAAACCTCAAAAGGGTTCATAAATTCAAGTACCTTGGTTCAGTGATCGACAATGGGGGGAACAAGGAAGAGGAAATTAACAACCGGATTCAGTGTGGTTGGAACAACTGGAGGAAGGTGTCTGGTATCATATGTGATAGGAAAGTCCCTATAAGATTGAAGGGCAGAGTGCACAAGGCAGTGGTCAGACCAGCAATGACATATGGATTGGAAGCAGCACCCCTAAAGAAAACAGAGGGTAGAAAGTTGAACGTAACCGAGATGAGGATGCATAGGTGGATGAGTGGAGTAACCAAAAAGGGCAGGGTTAGAAATGAACATATTAGGGGTACAGTAAAAGTCACTGAGGCATCAAAGAAAGTGCAAGAGGCAAGGTTGAGATGGTATGGCCACCTGATGAGAAGAGAAGGGCAACACATGGCATGAGAAGTGATGGACGTGGAGGTGGATGGAACACGAAGGAGAGGAAGACCTAAGACCAGGTGGAGAGATTGCATTAGAGATGATATGAGGGAGAAGGGAGTATGGGAGGAAATGACATAGGACAGAGGGAGATGGAAGAGACTCATTAGAAACGGCGACCCCGAATAGGGATAAAGCTGGGAAGAAGAAGAAGATATATATATATATATATATATATATATATATATATATATATATATATATATATATATATATATATATATATATATATATATATATATATATATATATATATATATATATACATATATATATATAATATGTATATATATATATATATATATATATATATATATATACATATATAATATGTATGTATATATATATATATATATATATATATATATATATATATATATATAATATGTATATATATACATATATATATATATATATATATATATATATATATATAAATATATATATATATATATATATATATATATATATATATATACATGTATAATATGTATATATATATGTATATATATATATATATATATACATATATAATATGTATATATACATATATATATATATATATATATATATATATATATATATATATATATATATATATATATATATATATATATATATATATATATATATATATATATACATATATAATATGTACACATATATATATAATATATATATATATATATATATATATATATATATATATATATATATATATATATATATATAATATGTATATGTATACATATATATAATTATATGTATATATACATATATATATATATATATATATATATATATATATATATAAAATATGTATATATATATATATATATATATATATATATATATATATATATATATATATATATATATATATATATATATATATATATATATATATATATATATATATATATATATATATATATATATATATACTTATATATAATATGTGTATATATATATATATATATATATATATATATATATATATATATATATATATTTATATATATATATACTTATATATATGTATATATACATCTATACATCTATAATCTATATATATATATATATATATATATATATATATATATATATATATATATATATATATATATATATATATATATATATATATATATATATTATATATATATATTATATATATTATATATATTATATATATTGTATATATATGATATATATACATATATATAAATATATACATATATACATATATACATATAACTGATTTTGAGCGAAGTGAAAAATCTATTTTTGGGTGAGATGGCCATGTCGTCCTGATGGATGTTCCTATAGGGTAGCTTCCTAGGGTATATTACAACTACGGCGATATTCCCAGAGAATTTACCTTAAGGTACCCAGAATTCTATCTGCTGGAGCGAATATCCCTAATGAAAGGGATATCGCGACATATCAGAGGACGTATTCTTGACACGCCACATGGCAATCTGCACCCCAAACAGAGATTACGTATCGAAGGACAATTGGCAAGAAACGAAAACGGGAAAGAAAACGGGGGAGCCACTCCCAAGGCTCCCTCTTCTCCAGTTTCGTAAGCGTGCCTGGCGCCAATCCTGGCGCCATCTGTATTCCTTGTAGCGTACACGAGGTGCTACAGATACTGTATGTAGGGAGGGGTCCTACAGCCCTTTCATAGAAAGGGAAGGGCGGGTCCATCAGGACGACATGGCCATCTCACCCAAAAATAGATTTTTCGCTTCGCTCAAAATCCGTTTTTTGGGCTCAAGCCATGTCGTCCTGATGGAAGTATACCAGAGCATTACTGTATCTGTATATTCTCAGAACGTGCCGTACTCCCCGGAGGTAATTTTTCCCGGTCGGCTAGACCTAGAGACCTAAGATGATACCGTTATACATCTTTTCAACTAACCATAAACCATGTTAGAGCTTCCTGCCCCCTACAGGGAAGAGTCCTACTAGACTCTGGAAAAGTCTCGAAGAGTACATATACCTATGTATGAATACCAGGCAAGCTAATATAGTGGTCTCACCCTATATTAATTAAAGCATAGTTTGTAAAGAACCACTGTGTCAATATGAAATATTGACCAGTTCTCCGCACAATACTTGTATTGGACAAAGGTTTATATCCGCATAGGAGGAAACTTGTAAAACCGCCACCGTCCCCTTCTGGGACGGAGTCCTCCCGATAAGGGAAAGCATAAACCAATGCAACATAGCTTGCATGCAGGAACAATCTATTAGAATTATCCCAGATAAATATACATAGAATGAATGATCAATTATATCAATAAATTGACACAGGTGAAGGAGACGCAAGGTTCTCAAGAACAAGTTTATTGATAGACAATAAACAGACAGGTTAACAACAATTCTATATATATATATATATATATATATATATATATATATATATATATATATATATATATATATATATATATATATATATAAGAAGAGGATAACCAAAACTTTCAGCATAAGTCTGATAGTAAACAGAAACTTGTTTATCTGAAAGAAAAACATTAGTGCCACTTTTAACATACCGAGGTATGAAGGTCAGAAAAGTCTGTATTACTAATCAGTTACATTAGCGTTAGAAACGCTCGGCACACATGTCTGCACTTATGCTAGGTTCACCTTTGGAAGTGGAACAGTCAACGTGGACACCTCAGTGCCCTCATTTAGTTTGTAGCACAGAATGTAACTACACACTCACCCTGGAATTAATTGTCCCAATTAAAACCACTGTTCCTCGCAGAGTTAAACAGCAGGGTTAACGACGCAACCCACTGCTACCACAGAACTCTTTAGTTGCTCCACTTGCTTCGCATAGTGGCGAAAGAACACTCTGGAAGACTTCCAGCCAATGTATGAACGGAGATGTTCAAAACCCATACAACTAAGGAAATTTAAGGATGAAGCAACCTTCCTCGGATCGTGACCTGCGGGTGTACTGTCAGGATCCGCTCTGCGAATAAAATATGCGATTTTCGCCCTGAGTTGATTCAGTGATAAATTTGAGCCTGTTGTTTCTCCCCTAAATAGTTGACCACCCTAGAAGTCTGAAGTTCTATGAAGATAGACCTTTAGGCATTTTACTGGACATAGAGATGCATCTCCTTTCAGAGGGCAGATTCTCCAGGGACCCCACCTGTTGGTGGGTAACTCATTCTTGGTGAGAAACAAAGGATCCGGAGACAGGTTTAGTTCTCCCCCATCCGGGAACTGAACACGACCTTCCTCTCTCGAGAGGGCTACAATCTCACTAACCCTGGCCCCGGACGCGAGTGGAAATAGGAAAATAACTTTTTGGGTCAAATCCATTAACGTACCGTCCTCATTGCTCCACAGAGAAGCGAAATGAAGAACTTTGTCTAAAGACCATGAAATGGGCTTCGGAGGTGCTGAAGGTCTGAGCCTAGCGCAGGCTTTCAGAACCTTATTGCCTTCTAATAGATTTGCACTCATTTTCCTCTAAGAAGTCTATGCTGGCTTCCGAAATCCCGAAACGCTTTCTCACCGCTAGGGAGAGAAAATCATGAACTGCAGGATGCGGGTTTTCTGTAATGAAGCGCAGACAGAAGACTTCTGGACTTGCTGGGTCAGAACTGGATCTGGTAGCGGTAGAAACTTCAGTCGTAGTTCCAATGCCAGGGGGAACCACACGCTGTTCGACCACTTGTGGGTCACTATTGCCGCTACCCCTTTGAAGGATCCCAGTTGTTGAGGACCCTCAACAGAAGGTTGTGAGGAGGGAACAGATAAATCCTGGACCATCTGTTCTAGTCGAGGGACATCGCGTCCACTGCTTCCGCTAAGGGGTCCTCGTACGGGGACACGTACAGGGGCAACTTCTTGTTGTCTTTCGTCGCAAAGAGGTCTATCTGCAGTTCTGGGACTTGTTCAGAATGAAGGAGAATGATCCTGCGTCTAAGGACCATTCCGACTCTATCGGTGTTAACCTGGATAGAGCGTCCGCTGTCACATTGCGGACTCCTTGAAGGTGAACTGCCGACAGGTACCACTTCTTCTTTTCCGCCAATCAGAAGATGGCTAACATCACCTGGTTGAGAGGTGGTGACCTCGATCCTTGTCGATTCAAGAATCTCACAACTACCTCGCTGTCCATCACCAACCTTATGTGGATCGAGTGACGCGGGGAGACTTTCTTTAAGGTAAGGAGCACTGCCATAGCTTCTAGAAAGTTTATGTGAAAGGTCTTGAATAGCTTGGACCAAGTCCCCTGGACTTTTTTCCGATGAGAGTGACCTCCTCGTCCCTCCTTCGAGGCGTCTGAGTGAATCGTCACCGACGGGGGAGGTGGCTGAAGAAGAACCGACTTCTTTAGATGTCTGGCTTGGGACCAAGGCCTGAAAAGAGTACGTAGCCGAAGCGGAACTGGTCTTCTCAGATCTCTTCGCGCGTTTGATGCATAACTTCTCCAAACTCCGGTTGCATCCTTTAGCTGTGCTCTTAGCACTGGGTCTGTCACCGAAGCAAACTGGAGAGAGCCCAGTACCCTCTCCTGTTCGCGTCTTGATATCCTTTCGGAATCTAGAAGTCTCTTGACAGAACCCGCTATCTCCTTCCTTTTCTTCGCCGGGATGGAGAAACGGTGTGACATTAAGTCCCAGTGGATTCCCAGCCACTGGAACTTTTGAGATGGAGAAAGTCGAGACTTTTTCTGCTGATCTTGAAGCCTAGATACTCTAGGAACTGGATCACTTGACTGGAAGCTTGCAAGCATTCTGTCTCGGATGCTGCCCACACCAGCCAGTCGTCCAGGTAGGCTACTACCTGAATTCCCTTTAGCCGTAATTGTTTGAGAGCTACGCTCGCAAGCTTCGTGAAAATCCTTGGGGCTATATTTAGCCCGAATGGCAAGGCTCTGAAGGCGTATAGTCTTCGTTGTAGCTTGAACCCTAGGTAGGGGGAGAGTCGACGGTTGATTGGAACGTGCCAATAGGCGTCTGACAAGTCTGTGGAGACGGAATATGCCCTCTTGGGCAGTAAGGTCCTTATGTGTTGCAGTGTAGCATCTTGAATTTGCAATTCACTATGAACTTGTTGAGTGGCGACAAGTCCAGAATGACTCTGAGCTTTTCCGAGTCTTTCTTAGGAACACAAAAACAGCCTCCCTTGGAATTTGATGGACTTTACCCTTCGGATCACATTTTTCTCCAACAGTTCTTGAACGTACTCCTCCAGAACGGGGATGGAGTGTTGGAAAAAACCGAGGGCACGGGGGTGGAGTGCTGTACCAGCTCCAGCCCAGTCCGTTCTTGAGTAGGCTGTGGGCCCTGGGATCGAAGGTCCACCGACCTCGAAAATTCTGAAGTCTCTCTCCTACCGGCATCATCTCACTTGCACTGCCGTCCTGAGGTCTTGCCTCCCCGACCGCGACCGCCCCTGAATCCCCTTCCCCTTGAGGGGCACCTAGACGAGCCTCTGGCTGCTCCTCTAGGCTTTGCTCGAAAGGAAGTAGACTGCCCTTCGAACGTTGGGGTGAACACCGTGGACTGTGTCGACACGGCCTGGGGTACCCACTGGAAAGCTGTCGGGGTTTGTGCCACCATCTGGGGCACTGAAGGCATCGGCAACTGCTGTTACTGTTACTGTTCAACTGGCTTGGCTGGCCGAGACGGTAGCCTAGGCCTTTTAGTCTTCCTCTTCGGTTGGGGACCCTCATCCGGGGAAGACTTTCTCTTGATAGACAGGCCCCACTTTTGGAGATGATTTCTATTCTCCGTGGCAGCCTTATCCACAACTTCTTTGACCAATTCGCTAGGGAAAAGGTCTTTGCCCCAAATGTTGGAGGAGATTAGTTTCCTTGGCTCGTGCCTCACCGTAGCCGAGGTGAACACGAACTCCCTACAAGCTCTCCTCGCCCTGACGAAGCTGTAAAGATCCTTCGTCACTGTGGCCAGATGAGTCTTGGCCCCTACCATGAACATTTCATGGACCTTGGGGTCACTTGCTATCGTCTCAAGAGTGGTCTGAAGAGACATTGAGGCAGCCAGTCTTTCTTTTGTCTCGAGCTCTCTCCGCAAAAGAAAGTCAGACAGCTTAGGGAGGTTCTCACCGAACTGACGTCCGGCAATATCAGCCTCCAACTTCCCGACTGAGAAGGTAAGATGGACGTCCTTCCAGTCCTTGTGGTCCATGGGTAGGGCCAGCGACAAGGGTTTACACTCCTCCAGGGAGGGGCAAGGCTTGCCAGCCTCGACTGCTTTTAATACAGCCGCAAACCCTTTCTGCAAAAAGGGGAAGGCTCTAGCAGGAGAGGACACAAAGGAAGGGAGCTTCTTACTTAATGCAGTAACTTTTGAGTTTGTGAAGCCCCTCTCTTTCATCGAAGATGAAAGCAAAGCTTGAGCCTTAGCATGGTCCATCACTATGACCTCCTTCGGCTCTGTCTCCTCCCTTGAAGCTGGTTCCTTCCTCGACCGGACATAACAGTCCGGATAAGACCCTTTGCTGGGCCAGAATTCCACTTCCTCAAGGGGAACTGAACCCAGCTTATCCGACATGACGATCTTTCCAGTCGTCATCGGCATGTGCTCAGCATATCTCCACGGGTTAGCATCTGAGCACAAGGGAAGGTCTTTCACATTGAGCCTTTTCTGGGGCCCACGTGATGCTGCAAGCTTCTGCATCCGCAGTTCCATTGCAGCCGCCTTCTCCATATTCTCCTTCTGCATTTGTTGGATCATTCCAACAATGGAAGAGAGGGCCTGTCCCAGCTCTACTGGGAGAGCGGACGATGTTGAGGGAATAGGTTCAGGGATCAGAGCCGGAGCAGCCGACACATCGTTGGCTTCTTCCTCTACGATGTCTGGGGCTTGATCTTCATCCTGGCCTCCTGCCAGGAGGTCTTCCTCCAGACACTCGGACACGTCTGACATCCTGTCGCCCAACTGGATGTCTTGCACGGCGACCGCCACTTCAGCATCCACCTGGATCTGAACTAGGGGGATCTCTTCTTGAGGCTGGGGAATCACTGCATCAGCTGATGCCCTAGGGAAAAGATAAGCCCTCATCTTCTCACTTGGAAGATAAGGTCCAGAGGTGTTCTTCTGGAAGCCCCTTACCCAGGTGCGAAGCTTCCCCCTTGCTATATCCCTTGATTCCGCTGTCCTAGGGGAATCAAAAGCTTCAGTAATCAGGTTAGAGCACACGGTACATACCTGGGGGTCCCAATACCGGAGCTCACCTTTGGAGACAGCGCATGCTGCGTGCCTCCTACATAATCCATGTCCGCAGAGGTTCTTACTGCGGACGTTGCAGAAAGCACTTCCGCACTTCGGACGTACCTCCTGCAAAGAGAAGAAAATTTCCATGAGCATCAAGTGAACTATGTATCACTGGATATGCACAGTTTAGCATAACAATTCAGAAAGGAAAGACACACACTTGTGTTTCCCTCACAACCCATTGTTGCAGCCTTCCAGATAATAAAATCGAATTGTTAATCTCTTCTAGAATAACCAATGCCAAGTTTCCAGAGGAAACAGGTGGAGCTCACACCTAAGCAATGATTTTAAAATCCTGGATAATAGACAAGAAAGAACTCACTTTCTTATCTGTAAGGCAACAGCAAAGGGCTGTGCAAGACAACACAAAAGTGTTAGAACACACAGTGCTGTACCAAAACTTATACTATAGTTTTCCTCTTACAGTATATGTTATACTGAAGAATACTGGTACAGTATAGGAGGTTATGTGCCGGCCGGCACTTGCCGGCCGGCACACACCATAACTAGCTTTAAAGTAAACTACTTAACAGCTATAAGGCGGCAGAACGCTGGTTCAAATGCATGTGCCGGCCGGCAACAGCCAATGTCGGCTACACAAGGTAGCACCCGGCTGCCGGCCACTGCTCCTAGCGACCGGCAGACAAGCGCTGACATTAGCCGGCCGGCAAAGGTAAACAACCGATGCCAGCCAGCAGCAAAAGAATCAGAGGACTACGACTGCCCGACTGCCGGGTCGGGTACAGCACTAGAAGAAAACAGAATGGATGCCGGGATAAGAGGGTAAAACTACCTCCAAGCCCGGCAATCCGAAAGAGTGCATATAAGGAAGGGGAGAATCTAATTCAGGCTTCCTGACCAATGCCGTCTGGCTCTACAGGCAGGCATGGATGAGGGACCAAGGGAGGTCCGGGCAGCACTCAAAGCAGAAGACCCTTGCCGGCC
>NC_090730.1:69537139-69544639 GCF_036898095.1 Palaemon carinicauda | reverse complement strand
GATGCAAATATGTGAGATGAACAGGCAGGATTTAGAAAAGGTAGAAATTTTACTGAGCAATTTTTCATCATGACCCATGTTGTACAACAACGCGTTGAATATAGAATTTCCCTTTTGATGGTATTTCTAGACTATGAAAAAGCTTTTGTTAGTTTTCAATTGCCAATTTTAGGGAGAGTCCTGCATTATTATGAAATTCCTCTTTTATATGTAAATTTGATTAAGAATGCTCATAAGCGTAGCAAGAGCAAAGTTAATGTTAGTGGAACTGTATCAACTTAATTTCCAGTAAACAATGGAGTACTCAAAGGAAATGTGTTGGCACTCATGTTGTTAATCCTCCTCATGATATCTGTAATGCATAGAATAATTGGAAATGGTGAACAAGGGTTGGACTGGATTGGTAATGAGAAATCATCTGATCTAGAGTATGCTGATGGCACTGTCCTTATTAGCAGAATACTAAAGGATTTCGACTGCTTGGCTACCAGAATACATGAAATGTCACAGCGGGTTGGGAGCAGAATATACAATGGAAGATGAAATATCATTGGTAGGAGAAAGAGCTAATAAAGTAGAATCTTAGAAATATTTAGGAGCTATGATCTATAATACATAGTCTTCAGAATTGGAGTGTAATGAAAGATTGAAAAAAGCAAATCAGACAATGACTAAGTTGAGAAAAAATTAGAAATCAAATAGCCTGATATTATATATAAAAAAAATCAGGCTATGTATCAATTCAGTTATACCAGTGTTACTGTATAGACATGAGTCATGGTGTAACAATGGAACAGTTTCTAATAGATTTACTAGATTTGAGAACAAAGCTCTCAGAAAAATACTGGGAGTTAAATAGCAGGACAAAATTACAAATGAAACTAAAAGAAAGACTATTCGAGTGCCATATGTGGATGAGATCATGGTGAGGGATAGATGAAGATTGTTTGGGCATGATCTTTGTACTACCCAAGAGAGACTAGTTCAACAAACATATATCTGGGCTTTACTGAGAACTAGAATATTTGGAGGACCAGGCCTATATGTCTTAGGAGTATGAAGTATGAAGTAGATGATGATGAATGGAGAAGTATTGAGTTAAAACGTCACAGCAGAGATAACTGGCAGAATATACAATGGAAGATGAAATATCATTGGTAGGAAAAAGAGCTAATAAAGTAGTCTTAGAAATATTTAGGAGCTATGATCTATAATACATAGTCTTCAGAATTGGAGTGTAATGAAAGATTGAAAAAAGCAAATCAGACAATGACTAAGTTGAGAAAAAATTAGAAATCAAATAGCCTGATATTATATATAAAAAAAATCAGGCTATGTATCAATTCAGTTATACCAGTGTTACTGTATAGACATGAGTCATGGTGTAACAATGGAACAGTTTCTAATAGATTTACTAGATTTGAGAACAAAGCTCTCAGAAAAATACTGGGAGTTAAATAGCAGGACAAAATTACAAATGAAACTAAAAGAAAGACTATTCGAGTGCCATATGTGGATGAGATCATGGTGAGGGATAGATGAAGATTGTTTGGGCATGATCTTTGTACTACCCAAGAGAGACTAGTTCAACAAACATTTATCTGGGCTTTACTGAGAACTAGAATATTTGGAGGACCAGGCCTATATGTCTTAGGAGTATGAAGTATGAAGTAGATGATGATAAATGGAGAAGTATTGAGTTAAAACGTCACAGCAGAGATAACTGGCGACAACTAATCAAGTCCCTTTACGTCAATGGGCATGAGAGATTATGATGATGGTGGTCAGTATTCCCTGTGATCATGATAACCAACGTTTGTTGGGCTTTACGTGTGCTGACTGCCTTATTACCATACATAATAGGGTGAGTAAAAGTGAATATGATACCAAGTGTCTACTGATGGAATAGACTATAATCGTTAAAACCAGATCTTCTTGTTTTGATGGGGGAGAATTTAGAGAAAAAGAGGAAAAAATGTAAAAGACGAATGGGGAATCGATCAGTTACAAACTGAAAGTACATAGGTAGAATACAAATCTGCAATGGGCCAATATAATTGCTTACTAAGAGGGGAAAAACGAGAATACTATAACAGAAATACCCGAAAAGCACCAGCAGACGTAAATAAGTAATATTGTCTCCTAAATGGTATAATGGGAAATGTATGAAAACGGATTCCAGAAAAGTACAGTGACCATGAACTAGCAAATAGTTTTCTAATATTCTTTAATAATCTAATTGAAAATAAAACTAGGTCATTTACAAATACTAAACACCAGATTAGTGCTACACCATATACATAGATAATAACACCGATAACATTACAATTATAAAACACAAGACAATATCAACATACAGGGCAGATAAACTTAAAATTTTACCAAAATAGTTCATTTTATGAAACAAGCATCAAACTTTGCATGAAGGTTCTTTATAGTGTTTTTATGAAGATAAAACTGTGAGCAACTAAATTTTTTTATTTTTCAAGGTGGCCGTCACATTTTTAAAATGGCGGCAAAACCCTGGATGTAAGATTTTGTCAAGGGGGGTCATATGAAGCACTTTTGATGACCAGTTGCCTAGATTTGAAGGAATAACAATATATTTATATCAATAGTCACTGTAAATAAAATAAAATGTTGTGAAAATTTTAAAGTGCGAATGCACAAAATTTGACCCGTATTATTCATTTTATTAGTAATTGGGTAGTTAAACTTGATATTTTACCAAGTTAGTTTCTTTGATAATTCAGTTATACAGATTTGTGAGTTTAACATTCTGATAGTGTAATTTATATTGCCTATAACTAACCAGGGGTTTCTTACAAAATGGCGGTCAAAAACAAAATGGTGGCATAAGAAAGTTTTTTACTTGTTTACTCCCAAGCAGGGCGACTTTGGCTATATCAGGGAAATGAACATGAAATAGATGATAAAATGAACATGAAAGGATGACAAAATGAACATGAAAGGATGATGAAGTGGGGTGGAGCACATGGCCAATAGGGTCAACCAGTTTAGACTGTTAAATGGGGGATGGGTAAGGTCCGGCAATTTAGCCAACTGTAGGGGATCCTAATATTTTTAACGAGCTAGTAGCTTACACTACCAGGGCACACTGGTGCAACTAGCTGCTGTGAAAATCGGCATGTGGTTTAGTGTCAGCTTTATTGAGTCTCCCAAATACACCTTCAATCGCCCCATATATAGTCAAGATGTCATACCTGAATTGACGGGAGTGTGCCAACGTGGAAAGCCGAGCCAAGAAGGACGGGGCTTTTGTCCTTTGGATGGTGTACATATTGCACGGGAGTTGAATGGCGCTAGATGAACGATTGGGCTAGGCGTAGAGGTAACCACATCGAACCTAGTCATATCCCATACAGTAAAGTGTATTTATAAGTTGAAGGTGGTAAAAAGATAATCCTCGGTCTTTCCACTGTCGAAGTATCAAATCTGTGCTGTAGTTGCTAAAAAAAAATTGGGATATTTAATCTCAATTGAAGAGTTTTTTTTCGTATATATGTGTTGTGTTATTTCATTTGGAAATGTCAAAAAAGACCTCGTTTGTCAATATCTCCTAATGAGAAAAGGGAAACTGATTGGACTAAATGCTTTATTTGTCAGGTAAACAAAGATAAAACATTGATGTCACCCAACGATACTTCAGACAAGAGCAAATCGGGGTATCGTTTATTAGCTGAATGAAAAGCTCATTCCTTTAGATGTTGGACGAATTGATGATGGTCAAGGAATAGTAGAAACACTGATCACGAATATTGCACAGTATCATCATTCGTGTAGAATAAAATTTAACAACACTAAACTAGATAGAGCCAGAAACGAAGATCAGAAGCAGACAGTGATGATGAAAGTGATTCAATTAAATATACGAGAAAAAAGACCTCTAAAGAGCTAGGTAAATTGGATGTTGCGAGATGTTTTTTTTATGTGAAAAAGAGAGTCTTATTCACCTTCATGACATCCCTTCTCTAGAAATATGTTATCCTAGAATTTTTCAGACTTTCTGAAAGGCAACTTTTCAGTCAGAGAAACGAAGAGCAGGTTTTCATGTATTGCTATAGATCAACCTCATGAGCAAAAAAAAAATGCTGTCGTAAAAGGTGATGGAGGAGCCTTTGGCTTGATGGAAGATCCGTCAGCTCTTCGAGGATGGACAGTTGCTCGACAAGATATTAGTAGGTTGGTTAACGAGTTTTCAACAGCAAGTGAAAACGTGAAGTCAAAAAGATCCAAACACCACGAAGAAACACTTACTACAGAAAAACAGATTTTTGAAAAAATAAGAAAGCTTACGGCGGTATTTTTAGAAATGGGAAACCTTTTTGAGGAAGAGTCTTTAGATCTCTATGCTATTGACACAAAAGATGTTGACAGCTAGGTTGCCAAGTCACTACGACAACTGACAAAGCTTGGTAGTCGTCAGTTTAATCAGTTCATGAAAAAAGTTAACAATACAGGAAAGTCAGAATTTTATGAGCCAATTGCGAAAAACAAACTTCCACAATTTAGTTTAAAGTCAAAATCAGACTCGAATGCATCAAAGTCAAAGTTTGCAAACTTAAAAGATGACTGCAATCAGTTTTCAAGATTGTTCATCTCTTGCCAAACTAGGCAATGAGATTTAGAAGACTTTTTTCGTCACGAGAATCAAAACTATCCACCATCAGTATCACAAAATGGGAGTTTAAACTCTGGAACAATGCTGCAATTGATGCCAGTGCGGGAAAGTGATATACAGGTCTCTTCAACCACACCACAGGTAGATACTCTCATTATAGATGGTGCCGCGTTGGTAAACTTGAAACAGCCAGGAGCATGTAAAACCTTTGATGCATAAGCCGACGGTGTTATTTTGCCATACGTCCAGGACGGTGCGAGGAATCACTGACGAACAGACCTCATGTTTGATGTTTGTTATCACGATAGCTTGAAAGATGAAACTAGACAAAAACGCGGAATAGGCGGAAAGAGAAAAGTTACCTCTAACAGTAGACTACCTAAATCGTGGAACACATTTTTGATATGTGATGAAAACAGAATGATTGTAACTTCTGATACATATGTTATAGTCATTGGTGTTTCATTGTTTGCAGACTTGAATATAGAAAGTGTATGGATTGCTTTTGTGAAAGAGAAGGATTTGAGATGGATCCCTTTACATGAAATATCTAGATCACTAGGGCCAAAAGCATGAGGATTGCCATTTTTTCACACCTTCTCTGGTTGTAATATAATATGTATATATATATATATATATATATATATATATATATATATATATATATATATATATATATATATATATATATATATATATATATATATATATATATATATACATATATATAAATATATATAATATGTATATATATACTTCTCCAGGAAATTATAAGGTTGCAGGCCAAGAGTCCATCGCATTAAGTGATTATCCTTATGCCTCATGGAATTTATATAAGTTAATGGAAGATGATCTGTTTGCAGGATGAATTCTTTCCCATACAGATATTCCTTAAGTTTTAAAATAGACCATACAATAGCGTAACACTCTTTATCAATTGTAGAGTAACGTCTTTCTGCATCTGAAACTTTATTTCCAGCATATGACACAGGCATAAGCACATTATCACCTTCTTGCAATAAAACTGCACCAATACCATCCATGGATGCATCCGTTCGAAGATAAATCTTATTAAAATCTGGCAATAACAAAATAGGAGATTTAGTTAGAGAAGCTTTCAACTTATTGAAACTTTTAATTTGTTCATCAGTCCAATTCGGAATATTGCAACTCCCTTTCTTAAGCATAGTTGTAAATGGTGCAGAAAGAACAGAGAAATGTGGAATGAACTTATTATAAACTCCTAGAACTCTAGCAAAAGATCTCAATTGTATCTTTGTTTCTGGAAGGGGAAGATTTACTACATCGGCAATTCTATTATCAAGAGGTGTTAAACAATGGTTACCAAGAGAATATCCAAAACACTTGATTTTCTTATAAGCAAAGAAGCATTTCTTAGGGCCAACTGTTAATCCATGTTCTCTTAATCTTAATAAAACATTTTTAATATGAACTATTTGATCTGACCAATTATTACTATAAATAAGGACATTATCAAAATAACATGTAGTATTTTCCAAACCAGCCAAGACTTTTCTCATAAGTCTAACAAAAGGTGAACAAGCTGCGCTATGTCCAAACGGCATCTTCTTGAATTGCATTAAACCATACTTTGTTTCAAATGCAGTATACTTTCTGCTTTCTAAATCTAAGGGTACCTGCTAGTATCCTTTTGACAAATCAAGCTCTGTAAAATAGACTTTATTAGCAAGCTTATGTAAAGATTCATTTATATGTGGCATGAGTTCTGCATCAAATACGGATATTTCATTAAGACTTTGAAAGTCAACACACAATCTCAAAGATCCATCTTCCTTCTTAACGAAGACAACTGGGGGACAATATGGAGAATTGTTCAATTATATCTAATGAGAGTTAAATTAATTGGAACAGGAAAATGTGTAGCATGAACTGGAATATTAGAATATCTAGCAACTCCAGGTCTATTACTAATTACACCATGAAACTTATCCAAAACATTAGCAAGTTCATCAGTTTGTGGATTTTTAAGATCTTTACTTATTTCATAAGTGGTTTTGTCAACCCCCAGATATTCTATATCACATAGACCTGACACAGGTTCTCCAACATTAGCAACCTCAAAGTTAAAATTACCAAACAAACCATTTGAAGTATTGACCTCATCTGCTGATTTTTTAATAACATTTACAATCTTCCTTCTAAAGTAATTCTTCAACATATTAGCATGATACAGTTTAAGATTATTTCCTACTTTTACAAAATAGTCAACTCCATTACTATGGCAACGATTAATCACATAAGGTCCTTTCCTCTGCATTAGAAATTTGTATTATTTGGCAACATAATTAGAGCTTCATCTCCCTCAATAAACTTTTTTGGCTTTGGTTTACGATCAAAATACACTTTATATGTATGTGAATTTATTTCAGCATTAATAACTGTAATCTGGGCCATTTCTTGCAATTGAGAACGCAGATCTAAAACATACTGGTAAGTAGTTTTGATTTCATCATCAGCATTCTTACCAGCAACCAATTCATGAAGGATTGTTAGAGGGCCACGGACACTACGTCCATACAAAAGGAAATGGGGCTAAACTTTAGAGTATCGTTGGGAATTTCCCGTTAACCGAAAAGAACAGGAATATACCGGTCCCATTCTGTTAGATGATCACTACAAACTTTCTTCAACATATCTTTAAGTACACCATTCATCCCTTCTACAGTTCCATTACATGCAGCATGATATGGGCTTGAGAATAAAGCTCTAATTGACAATAATCTGTATTTCTGCCATGAGATCTGACTTAAACCGAGTTCCCCTGTCGCTTAGTATTTCTTTTGGTACCCGAACTCTACAAAATACTTCTACTAAAC
>NC_090730.1:69519639-69532139 GCF_036898095.1 Palaemon carinicauda | reverse complement strand
CAAGGAGAGAGTCAAGGATTAATGATAACATGAGATAAAAGAAAAAGGAGAGAAAGACAGAAATTGATTGTTGATAGTTTTTGAGGATATGATGAAGATCATAGGGTGGAGAATGCTAAGTACTCCAGTATTGATAGTGAAGTCAAAAGAAAAGCCAGGAATGACTGATGAGAGTATTTTGGCAGAGAATGACTATGGAGTAAGAATTGCTCATATAATTATCAGTGAAATCTCTACAGGGGCAAAGAAGAAGGAGCAGTTACTCATCAACAAGAGAGAAGGGCCTCTTATAACAATAGAAGATAAAGAAAAAACCACTTGGAAGAAACACTTTAATGAGGTCAGGAATAGGAGATATGAAGGGAATAATTTGATTGATATACTTGAAGCTGATGAAGACTTTAATGTGCCCATGAAAAAAAAAAAAAAAAAAAAGTCCGGGGATGGAGAGCCCCTAGTTAATATGGAATTAATACTGACATGATACTACCCGAAAATAAAGTGAGCCCAGAATAATTACAAGAATATTTTGTAGAATGTTTCAGGAAGAAGCAAAACTCGATGAAAGGGAATTAGGTTTGTTAGTGAAAATAACTAAAAAAAGGAGATTTGATTGATTGTAATAATTACATAGGCCTCACAATTACGTTTGCTGTCATGAAAATATATAGTATACTTATTCTGAAGACTCTGGAGAGAAAGATTGATGCAAATATGTGAGATGAACAGGCAGGATTTAGAAAAGGTAGAAATTTTACTGAGCAATTTTTCTTCATGACCCATGTTGTACAACAACGCGTTGAATATAGAATTTCCCTTTTGGTGGTATTTCTAGACTATGAAAAAGCTTTTGTTAGTGTTCAATTGCCAATTTTAGGGAGAGTCCTGCATTATTATGAAATTCCTCTTTCATATGTAAATTTGATTAAGAATGCTCATAAGCGTAGCAAGAGCAAAGTTAATGTTAGTGGAACTGTATCAACTGAATTTCCAGTAAACAATGGAGTACTCAAAGGAAATGTGTTGGCACTCATGTTGTTAATCCTCCTCATGATATCTGTAATGCATAGAATAATTGGAAATGGTGAACAAGGGTTGGACTGGATTGGTAATGAGAAATCATCTGATCTAGAGTATGCTGATGGCACTGTCCTTATTGGCAGAATACTAAAGGATTTCGAATGCTTGGCTACCAGAATACATGAAATGTCACAGCGAGTTGGGAGCAGAATATACAATGGAAGATGAAATATCATTGGTAGGAGAAAGAGCTAATAAAGTAGAATCTTAGAAATATTTAGGAGCTATGATCTATAATACATAGTCTTCAGAATTGGAGTGTAATGAAAGATTGAAAAAAGCAAATCAGACAATGACTAAGTTAAGAAAAAATTAGAAATCAAATAGCCTGATATTATATATATAAAAAAATCAGGCTATGTATCAATTTAGTTATACCAGTGTTATTGTATAGACATGAGTCATGGTGTAACAATGGAACAGTTTCTAATAGATTTACTAGATTTGAGAACAAAGCTCTCAGAAAAATACTGGGAGTTAAATAGCAGGACAAAATTACAAATGAAACTATAAGAAAGACTATTCGAGTGCCATATGTGGATGAGATCATGGTGAGGGATAGATGAAGATTGTTTGGGCATGATCTTTGTACTACCCAAGAGAGACTAGTTCAACAAACATTTATCTGGGCTTTACTGAGAACTAGAAGATTTGGAGGACCAGGCCTATATGTCTTAGGAGTATGAAGCATGAAGTAGATGATGATGAATGGAGAAGTATTGAGTTAAAACGTCACAGCAGAGATAACTGGCGACAACTAATCAAGTCCCTTTACGTCAATGGGCATGAGAGATTATGATGATGGTGGTCAGTATTCCCTGTGATCATGATAACCAACGTTTGTTGGGCTTCACGTGTGCTGACTGCCTTATTACCATACATAATAGGGTGAGTAAAAGTGAATATGATACCAAGTGTCTACTGATGGAATAGACTATAATCGTTAAAACCAAATCTTCTTGTTTTGATGGGGGAGAATTTAGAGAAAAAGAGGAAAAAATGTAAAAGACGAATGGGGAATCGATCAGTTACAAACTGAAAGTACATAGGTAGAATACAAATCTGCAATGGGCCAATATAATTGCTTACTAAGAGGGGAAAAACGAGAATACTATAACAGAAATACCCGAAAAGCATCAGCAGACGTAAATAAGTAATATTGTCTCCTAAATGGTATAATGGGAAATGTATGAAAACGGATTTCAGAAAAGTACAGTGACCATGAACTAGCAAATAGTTTTCTAATATTCTTTAATAATCTAATTGAAAATAAAACTAGGTCATTTACAAATACTAAACACCAGATTAGTGCTACACCATATACATAGATAATAACACCGATAACATTACAATTATAAAACACAAGACAATATCAACATACAGGGCAGATAAACTTAAAATTTTACCAAAATAGTTCATTTTATGAAACAAGCATCAAACTTTGCATGAAGGTTCTTTATAGTGTTTTTATGAAGATAAAACTGTGAGCAACTAAATTTTTTTATTTTTCAAGGTGGCCGCCACATTTTTAAAATAGCGGCAAAACCCTGGATGTAAGATTTTGTCAAGGGGGGTCATATGAAGCACTTTTGATGACCAGTTGCCTAGATTTGAAGGAATAACAATATATTTATATCAATAGTCACTGTAAATAAAATAAAATGTTGTGAAAATTCTAAAGTGCGAATGCACAAAATTTGACCCGTATTATTCATTTTATTAGTAATTGGGTAGTTAAACTTGATATTTTACCAAGTTAGTTTCTTTGATAATTCAGTTATACAGATTTGTGAGTTTAACATTCTGATAGTGTAATTTATATTGCCTATAACTAACCAGGGGTTTCTTACAAAATGGCGGTCAAAAACAAAATGGTGGCATAAGAAAGTTTTTTACTTGTTTACTCCCAAGCAGGGCGACTTTGGCTATACCAGGGAAATGAACATGAAATAGATGATAAAATGAACATGAAAGGATGACAAAATGAACATGAAAGGATGATGAAGTGGGGTGGAGCACATGGCCAATAGGGTCAACCAGTTTAGACTGTTAAATGGGGGATGGGTAAGGTCCGGCAATTTAGCCAACTGTAGGGGATCCTAATATTTTTAACGAGCTAGTAGCTTACACTACCAGGGCACACTGGTGCAACTAGCTGCTGTGAAAATCGGCATGTGGTTTAGTGTCAGCTTTATTGAGTCTCCCAAATACACCTTCAATCGCCCCATATATAGTCAAGATGTCATACCTGAATTGACGGGAGTGTGCCAACGTGGAAAGCCGAGCCAAGAAGGACGGGGCTTTTGTCCTTTGGATGGTGTACATATTGCACGGGAGTTGAATGGCGCTAGATGAACGATTGGGCTAGGCGTAGAGGTAACCACATCGAACCTAGTCATATCCCATACAGTAAAGTGTATTTATAAGTTGAAGGTGGTAAAAAGATAATCCTCGGTCTTTCCACTGTCGAAGTATCAAATCTGTGCTGTAGTTGCTAAAAAAAATTGGGATATTTGATCTCAATTGAAGAGTTTTTTTTCGTATATATGTGTTGTGTTATTTCATTTGGAAATGTCAAAAAAGACCTCGTTTGTCAATATCTCCTAATGAGAAAAGGGAAACTGATTGGACTAAATGCTTTATTTGTCAGGTAAACAAAGATAAAACATTGATGTCACCCAACGATACTTCAGACAAGAGCAAATCGGGGTATCGTTTATTAGCTGAATGAAAAGCTCATTCCTTTAGATGTTGGACGAATTGATGATGGTCAAGGAATAGTAGAAACACTGATCACGAATATTGCACAGTATCATCATTCGTGTAGAATAAAATTTAACAACACTAAACTAGATAGAGCCAGAAACGAAGATCAGAAGCAGACAGTGATGATGAAAGTGATTCAATTAAATATACGAGAAAAAATACCTCTAAAGAGCTAGGTAAATTGGATGTTGCGAGATGTTTTTTTATGTGAAAAAGAGAGTCTTATTCACCTTCATGACATCCCTTCTCTAGAAATATGTTATCCTAGAATTTTTCAGACTTTCTGAAAGGCAACTTTTCAGTCAGAGAAACGAAGAGCAGGTTTTCATGTATTGCTATAGATCAACCTCATGAGCAAAAAAAAATGCTGTCGTAAAAGGTGATGGAGGAGCCATTGGCTTGATGGAAGATCCGTCAGCTCTTCGAGGATGGACAGTTGCTCGACAAGATATTAGTAGGTTGGTTAACGAGTTTTCAACAGCAAGTGAAAACGTGAAGTCAAAAAGATCCAAACACCACGAAGAAACACTTACTACAGAAAAACAGATTTTCGAAAAAATAAGAAAGCTCAGGGCGGTATTTTTAGAAATGGGAAACCTTTTTGAGGAAGAGTCTTTAGATCTCTATGCTATTGACACAAAAGATGTTGACAGCTAGGTTGCCAAGTCACTACGACAACTGACAAAGCTTGGTAGTCGTCAGTTTAATCAGTTCATGAAAAAAGTTAACAATACAAGAAAGTCCGAATTTTATGAGCCAATTGCGAAAAACAAACTTCCACTATTTAGTTTAAAGTCAAAATCAGACTCGAATGCATCAAAGTCAAAGTTTGCAAACTTAAAAGATGACTGCAATCAGTTTTCAAGATTGTTCATCTCTTGCCAAAGTAGGCAATGTGATTTAGAAGACTTTTTTCGTCACGAGAATCAAAACTATCCACCATCAGTATCACAAAATGGGAGTTTAAACTCTGGAACAATGCTGCAATTGATGCCAGTGCGGGAAAGTGATATACAGGTCTCTTCAACCACACCACAGGTAGATACTCTCATTATAGATGGTGCCGCGTTGGTCAACTTGAAACAGCCAGGAGCATGTAAAACCTTTGATGCATAAGCCGACGGTGTTATTTTGCCATACGTCCAGGACGGTGCGAGGAATCACTGACGAACAGACCTCATGTTTGATGTTTGTTATCACGATAGCTTGAAAGATGAAACTAGACAAAAACGCGGAATAGGCGGAAAGAGAAAAGTTACCTCTAACAGTAGACTACCTAAATCGTGGAACACATTTTTGAGATGTGATGAAAACAGAATGATTGTAACTTCTGATACATATGTTATAGTCATTGGTGTTTCATTGTTTGCAGACTTGAATATAGAAAGTGTATGGATTGCTTTTGTGAAAGGGAAGGATTTGAGATAGATCCCTTTACATGAAATATCTAGATCACTAGGGCCGAAAGCATGAGGATTGCCATTTTTTCACACCTTCTCTGGTTGTAATACAGTGTCTGCATTTACTGGCAAAGGTTAAAAGTCACGCTGGCAGGCATGGATTGTCTATCCTGAGGCAACCGTGGTTTTTACAAGACTTAGTTTGCCAACAGATGACATATCATCTTCTCACATGAGAATCATTGAAGAGTTTGTTGTAGTGATGTACGACTGCTCTAGTACCACAAAGTTGATGAAGCAAGGTTTGAATTGTTTGCACGAAAACAGAAGCCTTATAATGCCATCCCACCCTCTAGGGCAGCTTTAGTAGAGCATGTGCAGTGAGCTATACTGCAAGCGGGGCACACATGGGGTCAGTCTGTGGTTCACATTATGAAATAACCTTCACCTGAAAGTTGGGGTTGTCAAAAAGACGACAATGATTGGATGCCATATAAGACCAGCTTACAGCCAATAGCAGCGTCATGTCATCAGCTCTTAAAATGTGGATGTAAAAGGATCTGTACGGGGAATTGTAAGTGCTATGAGTCTGGATTACAATGCACATCATTATGTACCTGTACATGCAAAAATACATGAATCAATATGACTTTGTCCGTCTAATTTTGCCCATGCGCTTTGCAGAGTTTTCACAAAATTGTATTTACAGTGAATACTGACTTAAATATAGATGTTTTACCTCAAATCTAGGCCACTGGTCATCAAAATCACTTTGTATGGTCAATTTGTCAAATTCTGAAATGGCATTTTGCCACCATCTTAGAAAATATGGCAGCCATCTTGAAAAATTTAGTGGCTCACAGTTTTATTTCTTTAAGAACATCACAAGAAAGCTTGTGCAAAGTTTTATGCTTGTATCATAAAATGAACTATTTTGTCAGGTATCCGATCCACTAACAGGATTATCAAGAGAATAAATAAAACAAACCATGTGATCGATCCTTTGCCAATACCTGAAGTAACTGGAGAAAAAAGAAAATTCTAGTCAGCTATATATAATTACATGAATAGCAACTACAAACATCGACGAGTGTAAGTTTCCCAAATCTGAAAAAATGGCCATAGTCACAGCGGTTCTGAAAAGTGCTCCAAATTATCAGGAATTAGTCTCGTATAGACCTATTTTGAATCTGTAGAATACGGAATTCTTGAACAACTAACTAGTCACTCAAAAGTAATAGAAACTTTGCCAGACAACCAGTCTGCTTACAGAAAATTATACTTTACGGAGACAGATATCTGTTCTGTTGTAAATGATATGCTGGATATGATGGATGGAAGCAAATGTGGTATTTTGATATTAGTTGATCTTAGTACTGCTTTTGAGACATATGTGCATGGACTGCTACTAATTAATCTATAGTCCATCGATATTGAAGACCAAACTTTGATTACCTAAAAGACAACAACAACAACAACAACAATAATAATAATAATAATAATAATAATAATAATAATAATAATAATAATAATAATAATAATAATAATAATAATAATAATAATACGTATATTTCCAGTATACAATGGGTATTGATTAAAATACGTAAAAATAATGGTTTACAATATCGATGTACAAAACATATGAAGAAAATTTTGCAATATTTTTACCAGCTTTTATTATTAGTAATCTCTAACAATGATTACAAATTCATTGATGAAAATGTTTTAAATTCTTCAGGATATATAAGTAATTTTGGTACTACTGAGTACCAAGAAGAAAATCTTATAATTTTTTGTTTTTTAAAGGACAAGGTTATCAGTAGTTTTTTTTTTTTTTTTATTGAGATAGGTAGTTCATTCCACGCTCTTGGTCCCCTTACATTAAAATCTCTTGAGCGAATATTTAAACTAGTTGCTTGTCTAGTTCCGCTTACCATTCTGTCATTTACTGTCGGTAGTGTCATGAACCATTCAGAAAAAGTTGGAATGCAATATTTTGAAAATGAGACAACATGTGTTAAAGTAATATTGATTATATACCTCAAGCCACTTCAAGGAATTTATTATTGGTATTGCATGGTCGTACTTCTTTGCAGAACCCTCTGCCACTTTGGCTGCAAAAGTTTGTAGTTTTTGTACGCAACTTAATTGTAGTTTATTTGTAGTGCCCCATATATTATGACTCAAAACTAAAGTTTTTACAATGATTATTCTAGTTGCATTATCGAAATGGTCTTTAACTCTGTTAATATACACCAGACCCCCAAAATATATTAGTCCCAATAAACATTAATTGCGTCTTGTTTTTATCAGTAAACCATTACTATCGAAATACTGGAAATATTGTTTAGCTACTTTTAAACTTTGCTCAACACGGCTGACTAAGACTGGTAGAATTTCCAGCTCTCCAAAGAAAAAGAATCGCGAGTCATCAGCAAACTGAGATAGGCTGCAATCAGGAATCACATTAACGAAATCATCTATAAATAACAAAAATAGTTGTGGCCCAAGTATTGAGCCCTGTGTAACACCATACGTGATAGGCATTTTTTCCCCCTGAAATAACGTCACCTATTTCACAGAATAAGTTCGTTTTGATAAGTAACATCTGAACCAGAAGTCATTAATCCTATATAATGTCATCCTCCTTAACCATTTTTTATGATGAATACCATCGACGTCGACGGGTTGTGGTCTAAATTTCTATTCATTATAATTAATAACTTCATTCGATTCTAAATTATACTGTATACGTGTCTCTCATCAATATTTTCTTGCAATTTTTCAGAAGCTCGTTTCCCGACATTAGCAAAAACTTATCAAATTCATGAGCTTTCTCAAATTTATTTTCGTGATTTAATTGTTCTGATTTTTTATTAGAAAGGGATAATTTTAATTATAGTTCTCCAGGTTTTGGAAATATCACCTTTTTTAAATTTGAGAACTTCCTTTCTCGTATATTCAATTTTAGCCGTATTTGAACGTTGTTTTACATCTTTCTTTTTGGCCTTATGTTGATCTTGCAACAATCTATCAAACCTATTTTCCTTCAGTTTCTTTTGAGTTTCATTCCTAATATTAATATTTTCTTTCAAGTCATTGGTTAATCATGAGCTCGAGGTCTAGTAATTTCTTTGATAATCATAGGGCCGCTCGTATTTATACATTTGCTAAAAATATCTGTAAACAGATTTATCTGATAATCAGCATCATCGTTCAAAAGTATTTGATATAAAGTTTCTGATTCATCTAAAATTAAGTTAGAGAGTATCTTTAATATCATTTTTCATTGATCTCAATGTTTTGAATGATGGCAATCGATTAGGTTTAGCATCATTCAATTGAATTGAAAGAACTTCATAGTTTGCTACTTCACATGGATATACATAAAAATCAACTATCATATCCTGTCTATTTTTAATAACTACATCAATTAATGTTGAAGTGTTTGAAGTTATGCGTGTTTACTTATCAATTATTTAAGAAAGGTTACTAGTTTTAATAATTTTACCGAGTTTACTGTCTACAAAGAAATTCTCATTCAAATCATCTAAGACAAACAAAGGCTTATTTCTCAAAATCATATGGGCTGACAAAAATTACTGTGCGTAAATTGGGAACTTATTTATCAAATGAACCTTTAAACAGAATGGTTCCTCAGGGGAGTGAACTGGGCCTAATCTTATTCTTTATCTATAGATATTTATGGTGTAGACTATACTTTAGGTCTGTGTCATGAATAGGTTTAGTTAATTATTTAAAAGATATATATATATGTATATATATATATATATATATATATATATATATATATATATATATATATATATATATATATATATATATATATATATATATATATATATAGGCTATGTACATATATATATATATATATATATATATAAATAGGCTATGTATATATATATATATATATATATATATATATATATATATATATATATATATATATGAAATATATTGGTTTTGAGAACATATAAAGAGAGAGACACATTAGCAGGAAGAGGTAAACTGAGCTGCAGGGTGTTGTTTTTACGGTTTTGTAAACCAAGCGATTTTGATCTACAATAATCATTTCTCAAGAAAAAAAGGAATAGAGGTGTTGTCATAAAAAAAAATGACAAACACTGCAAGATGAAACACATTTTTAAGCAGTAACGCTGGACTGGGCCACATAAAAATAAAAAATTCCTTTTGTGACGAAAGGTCGCCGGAAGTATAAGACGTGGCATGTAGCTAGGTCATCAGGACCTAAACGTGCCAGCCACTTTCTGACCCTTCACCACAACCAGGGTGTGACACATTCCAACAGCTGCAGCTGTCTCACCCAGCCAATAAAGGTACACTGTACTCCATAGCTGAAATTGCTGTCCTCCACCCTGGAATGCAGGAGGGGGAACCGCCCAGAAGGTGATCATCTGATGTTCTGACAAATCACCCAAGCTAATCGTATGATGTTCTGTCTATTTGCCGAAGCTGATAGTCTGATGTTCTGTCTCTTCACCCAAGCTGATCATCTGATATTCTGTCTCTTCGCCCAAGATCCAACGAACATTACAAACAGACCAGATGTCTACCGGGCAAGAAAGAAATCTAATTTAATTCTGCAAAAGTTTCAGCAGCTTAGTAAATTTATAAACTCTTCAGTGCTATCCATACCCCATATTTTCTGAACTTTTTTCAAATTGATTTATTAAGATCTAAATCTGATTCTGTGAACTGAGGAATTAACTTTAATAAAATTATTTATTGAAGAAACCTAAATTCAAGATTAATTACATGAAGATTTAAACCTAGGTTTTTTTTTTGGCTTACCTATTATAGCAGGGATTTTAACTGGCATGAACCATTCCTTAATCAGTGTGATGTGTACACTACCCTGATATATATCATATATGGTACATATCTGCATTAGATAAGCCAATCTTTTAGCCATCTTTCGGAGTTACTGGGGAGTTAATGCAGCAAGTGGTTCCTGGCATATGACTAGGTATTCATATGGGCAATCATTTTCTATATGACCCAGTAGGTAGGTAGGTATGTAGGTAATATGTTGTCCAGGTCAACCAGGAACCTGATGAGATGCTATGGCTAGAGAGTTATTGGGTCCCTACACTGGCCAGACAGTACTACATTGGATCCTTCTCTCTGGTTATGGCTTATTTTCCTTTTGCCTACACATATGCCTAATAGTCTGCCATATTCTTTACATTCATCTCTGCCCTCACACGCCTGAACATACTGAGATTACCATAAAATTGTTCCTCACTAAAGGGGTTCACTACTACAATATAATTGTTCAATGGCTACTTTCCTCTTGACAAGGGTAAAGGAGACTCTTTAGCTCTGACAAGCAGTTCTTTCAGAAGGACACTCCAAAATCAAACCATTGTTTTCTTGTCTTGGGCAGTGCGATAGCTCCTGTACCTTGGTCTTCCACTGTCTTGGGTTAGAGTTCTCTTGCCTGAGGGTACACCTAGGCACACTATTCTATCTTATTTTTCTTCCTCTTGTTTTCTTTAAGGTTTTTATAGTTGATAAATGAAATATTTATTCTAGTGCTGTTACTGCTTTTAAAATAGTTTATTTTAATTGTTAATTAATTTTCTTATAGTTCACTTATTTCCTCTCCTCACTGGGCTATTTTCCTTGTTGGAGCCCTTGTGATTATATCATTCTGCTCTTCCAACTAGGGTTGTAGGTTAACAATTAATAATAATCATAATACTCCATAGTTAATTCTCGTTCTTATGACCAAACTCTACATGGCTGCCGCTCTGTATTGTCATTTAAGCATTAGATATGATTCACATATCCATTACTGGTTACTAATTAGGAAGCCTTGTCCTCAGTCAGGATACATCCCCGTTAGGGAAAATATTGATCAAATGATGGGCTGTGTTTATGAGGACTCTAACACCTTTCGTGTATTCTTAGAAATATAAACCAAGCTGGTGCACTTTGCCACATATTGGGGCCGTACCTATATCCAGAAGGACAAATTCGCCATGACGTCATTTTCTTCTTTCTCAATATATATATATATATATATATATATATATATATATATATATATATATATATATATATATATATATATATATATATATATATATATATATATATATATATATATATATATATATATATATATATATATATATATATATGTATATATATATATATATATATATAATATATATATATATATATATATATATATATATATATATATATATATATATATATATATATATATAAGATTCGTAGAGGAAAGGATTTTACATAGATGATACTTCATAAAAGTAAGTGCAAGAAAAGACAAGGAGGAGCTTCGTAGCACCTTCAAGGAGTACTACTCCCGGAATTTTACACTAGAGCACTGCTTTCAAGGATACCTCCCCTTCCTCGACGTCCTTTTCGAGATGAGTAGCACTGGTTTCAAAACTTCCTTTTACGTGAAACCAACTAATTTTGGCCTGTTCTTGAACTATGAAAGTAAGAGTCCAATAAGTTAAGAACAACCACCTATAAAGCATTCGTTGGGACAGTTTTGTTTCAGTGCTTTTTTTTTTTTTTTTTTTTTTTTTTTTTTTTTTTTTTTTTTTTTTTTTTTTGGGAAAGGCACACATAAAGAAGTGGATGGAATTACTCAAGTATTGTGATAATGATAGTTCCTCAAACACAGAAATTAATCGGGAAATTAAGAAAGCTATTGTAATAGGGTAGAGCACCGAGCCACCAGCCAATGCCAAGAACTAAACCAAATAATTAATATATATTACAAGGACCCTATGAATAAGAACTAACTGAAAGATGAAAAGGGCATGAAACTTGTCTTCAAAGAGAATGTTTTTACCTCCAGAGAAGGAACGAAGGTTAACTCCATCATATACTATCAGTCCTCAAAAACTAGATACCTGGTTATGAACAACAACGCATACCCCACTGTACAGGATAACCGGAAGTAGACAGCCGTGGCATAGTAATACAGATGCCCTGTGTAAGAATGTCATGGCTTCTACAATGATATGACCACGACGAGGCTTTTAAAAAGTTTATCTGGTCATATGCAGCAGGATACAATAAAACTGCACTGCCTAGAAGTACATAATTTAAACATAACAAGGGAAAACACGATAAAACGTGGATATCATTGGCAGTGGCCCTAACAGCAGACGTGTTAGAATACTAGAATCCTTGTGAATTCAACAAAATAATCCCACCTAAAAACCA
>NC_090730.1:69509639-69512139 GCF_036898095.1 Palaemon carinicauda | reverse complement strand
TCTGTTGTTGCAGCAAATGGTGGAGTGGAAGCAGATGTATGTCAGAGAGTGAATGAAGGTTGCAAAGTGTTGGGGGCAGTTAAGGGAGTAGTAAAAAATAGAGGGTTGGGCATGAATGTAAAAAGAGTTCTATATAAGAAAGTGATTGTACCAACTGTGATGTATGGATCGGAGTTGTGGGGAATGAAAGTGACGGAGAGACAGAAATTGAATGTGTTTGAGATGAAGTGTCTAAGGAGTATGGCTGGTGTATCTCGAGTAGATAGGGTTAGGAACGAAGTGATGAGAGTGAGAACGGGTGTAAGAAATGAGTTAGCAGCTAGAGTGGATATGAATGTGTTGAGGTGGTTTGGCCATGTTGAGATAATGGAAAATGGCTGTCTGCTAAAAAAGGTGATGAATGCAAGAGTTGATGGGAGAAGTACAAGAGGAAGGCCAAGGTTTGGGTGGATGGATGGAGTGAAGAAAGCTCTGGGTGATAGGAGGATAGATGTGAGAGAGGCAAGAGAGTGTGCTAGAAATAGGAATGAATGGAGAGCGATTGTGACGCAGTTCCGGTAGGCCCTGCTGCTGCCTCCGAGGCCTTAGATGACCGCGGAGGTAGCAGCAGTAGGGGATTCAGCATTATGAAGCTTCATCTGTGGTGGATAATGTGGGAGGGTGGGCTGTGGCACCCTAGCAGTACCAGCTGAACTCGATTGAGTCCCTTGTTAGGCTGGAGGAACGTAGAGAGTAGAGGTCCCCTTTTTTGTTTTGTTTCATTTGTTGATGTCGGCTACCCCCCAAAATTGGGGGAAGTGCCTTGGTATATGTATGTATGTATTAAGTGTCAAATTTGAATATTGTATTATTCAGGTTCAATTACAAGTTTTGAATAACATATATTGCATTATTTCTTTTGTTTTAGTCTAAGGTTTATTCAGACTTAATATCTCAAGTTAAGTCATCATATAATTTTCAGATCATATCATTTTTGTCTTATTCTTAGTCTTGTTCAGACTTACTAATTTAATTGATTTATTTTGTTTTCATGTAAATTCTTTTCAAAATGTTTTGATTTATATAGAATATATTTATTTTTGTAAAGAGTGCATTATTCCAATCACCATTGTTTAGAATCATATTCGCTCATATCCTATAAAAACCACGGTAAGTTTTCAATAATTCTTAAGAATAATTACCTAGTTTGGTTTGAGTGTAATTAAGAGATTATTTATTATATATCATTTATTATTCATATATTTATTCATTTAAATATTATCTATCTTGATAATCAATTATACAATAATATCACTAACCCTAAAGAATTCTTCCTATATATATATATATATATATATATATATATATATATATATATATATATATATATATATATATATATACATATATAAATATATATATATATATATATATATATATATATATATATATATATATATATATATATATATATATATATATATATATATATATATATATATATATATATATATATATATATATATATATATATATATATATATATATATATATATATATATATATATATATATATAAAGGATATTCATCGTCTTATATATTGCTTTCTGGGAGTTATTTGAATGTCTCAGGTTTCTTGTATTAATATTTTGAAGTGTAATCAGTTTTAATGTGAAAGCAAACAAGGGAGTTTGGAATTCGAGAGGTTGATTAACTTGCCAGTCGTAATATATATTATATCATATGTATATATACATATATATATATATATATATATATATATATATATATATATATATATATACATATACATATATATATATATATATATATATATATATATATATATATATATATATATATATATACAGTATATATAGGAAGAATTCTTTAGTGTTAGTCATATTATTGTATAATTGATTATCAAAATAAATAATAAGTTTAATCTGAAGATAATTTAAACATTTGCATCAACAATATCCCACACAGAGGGAGAAATAGATTTTTTCTATTAAGATCTGGAGATAACTTTGAAAAAAACATAAAGCTCGATATACATCCGTTCCGGATGATTTTAATGCTAACGTTAGCAAAAAAAAAAAAAAAAAAAAAAAAAAAAAGGAAAGGAGAATCAGCAGTAGTTAAATATGGAGTAGTAATAAGAAATTACAGAGGAGAAATGATTTTAGAATTCGCTGATAAATATTTTAAAAATAATAATCATCTGTTCTTTTAAACAAAGGACGGAAGAAAATGGACATGGAAAAACCCAAATAGAGAAATAAAAAACGAAATTGATTTAGATCTGAGAAAAGAAATAGAAAAACTAATTTCAAGAAAGGAAATAAACAATCCTGTAATAAGAGAAAGTATGATAGATACTCGTAGTGACATAAGGAAATGGAAGCAAGTAAAGAAGATATGAAGTTTAATGTAACAAAAATGCCATTAGAATCAGTACAAGAGATAGGAGAAAAAAAAATCCTAAGCAAGATCAAGGAAAACTGTCACTAAATACTGG
>NC_090730.1:69482139-69502139 GCF_036898095.1 Palaemon carinicauda | reverse complement strand
GACCACTGTTCCTCGCAGAGTTAAACAGTAGGGTTAACACCATGACCCACTGCTACCACAGATCTCTTTAGTTCCTCTACTTGCTTCGCATAGTGGCGAAAGAACACTCTGGAAGACTTCCAGCCAGTGTATGAACGGAGATGTTCAAAATCCATACAATTAAAGAAATTTAAGGATGAGGCAACTTTCCTCGGATCGTGACCTACGGGTGTATTTTCAGGATCCGCTCTGCGAATAAAATATGTGATTTTCGCTCTGAGTTGATTCAGAGATAAATTTGAGCCTGATGTTTCTCCCCTGAATAGTTGACCACCCTTGAAGTCTGAAGTTCTATGAAGATAGACCTTTAGGCATTCTACTGGACATAGAGATGCATCTTCTTTCAGAGGGCAGATTCTCCAGGGACCCCACCTGTTGGTGGGTAACTCATTCTTGGCGAGAAACGTAAGATCAGGAAACAGGTTCAGTTCTCCCCCAACCAGGAACTGAACACGACCTGCCTCTCTTGAGAGGCTACAATCTCACTAACCCTGGCCCTGGAAGCGAGTGCAAAATAGGAAAATAACTTTTTGTGTCAAATCCTTTAACGCACACTCTTCATTGCTCAACAGAGAAGCGAAATGAAGAACTTGTCTAAAGACCATGAAATGGGCTTTGGAGGTGCTGAAGGTCTGAGCCTAGCACAGGCTTTCGGGACTTTATTAAAGATCTCGTTACCTAGGTCGACCTGGAAGGCATATAGAATGGGTCTTGTCAAAGCAGACTTACACGCTGAAATCGTGTTAGCTGCCAATCCTTGACCATGGAGGTGGAGAAGAAAGATAAGCAGAAGTCTGTCAAGATCTCCTGCGTATTCTTCGCCTTGACAAAAGGCCACCCATTTTCTCCAAGATGACTCATATTGCCTTCTAGTAGATATGCACTTATATTCCTCAAGGAAGTCTATGCTGGCTTTCGAAATCCCGAAACGCTTTCTCACCGCTAGGGAGAGAAAATCATGAGCTGCAGGGTCCGGGTTTTCTGTAATGAAGCGCAGACAGTTGACTTCTGGACTCGCTGGGTCAGAACTGGATCTGGTAGCGGTACAAACTTCAGCTACAGTTCCAATGCCAGGAGGAACCACACGCTGTTCGGCCACTTGTGGGCCACTATTGCCGCTACCCCATTGAAGGATCTCAGTTTGTTGAGGACCCTCAACAGAAGGTTGTGAAGAGGGAACAGATAAATCTTGGACCATCTGTTCCAGTCGAGGGACATCGCGTCCACTGCTTCCGCTAAGGGGTCCTCGTACGGGGCACGTACAGGGGCAACTTCTTGTTGTCTTTCGTCGCAAAGAGGTCTATCTGCAGTTTTGGGACTTGATTCAATATGAAGGAGAATGATCCTGCGTCTAAGGACCATTCCGACTCTTATCGGTGTGAACCTGGATAGAGCGTCCGCTGTCACATTGCAGACTCCTTGAAGGTGAAATGCCGACAGGTACCACTTCTTCTTTTCCGCCAATCGGAAGATGGCCAACATCACCTGGTTGAGAGGTGGTGACCTCGATCCTTGTCGATTCAAGTATCTCACAACTACCTCGCTGTCCATCACCAACCTTATGTGGATCAAGTGATGCGGGGAGACTTTCTTTAAGGTAAGGAGCACTGCCCTAGCTTTTAGAAAGTTTTATGTGAAAGGTCTTGAATAGCTTGGACCAAGTCCCTTGGACTTTTTTCCGATGAGAGTGACCTCCCCATCCCTCCTTCTAGGCGTCTGAGTGAATCGTCACCGACGGGGGAGGTGGCTGAAGAAGAACCGACTTCTTTAGATGTCTGGCTCTGGACCAAGGCCTGAGAAGAGTACTTAGCCGAAGCAGCTGGTCTTCTCAGATCTCTTCGCGCGTTTGATGCATAACTTCTCCAAACTCCGATTGCATCCTTTAGCTGTGCTCTTAGCACTGGGTCTGTCACCGAAGCAAACTGGAGAGAGCCCAGTACCCTCTCCTGCTCGCGTCTTGATATCCTTTCGGAATCTAGAAGTCTCTTGACAGAACCCGCTATCTCCTTCCTTTTCTTCGCCGGGATGGAGAAACGGTGTGACAAAAGGTCCCAGTGGAATCCCAGCCACTGGAACTTTTGAGATGGAGAAAGTCGAGACTTTTTTCTGTTGATCTTGAAGCCTAGGTACTCTAGGAACTAGATCACTTGACTGGAAGCTTGCAAGCATTCTGTCTCGGATGCTGCCCACACCAACCAGTCGTTCAGGTAGGCTACTACCTGAATTCCCTTTAGGCGTAATTGTTTGAGAGCTACGCTCGCAAGCTTCGTAAAAATCCTTGATGCTATGTTTAGCCCGAATGGCATGGCTCCGAAGGCGTATAGTCTTCGTTGTAGCCTGATCCCTAGGTAGGGGGAGAGTCGATGGCTAATTGGAATGTGCCAATAGGCGTCTGACAAGTCTATAGAGACGGAATATGCCCTCTTGGGCAGTAAGGTCCTTATGTGTTGCAGTGTTAGCATTTTGAATTTGCAATTCACTATGAACTTGTTGAGTGGCGACAAGTCCAGAATGACTCTGAGCTTTTCCGAGTCTTTCTTGGGAACACAAAACAGCCTCCCTTAGAAATTGATGGGCTTCACCCTTCGGATCACCTTTTTTCTCCAACAGTTCTTGAACGTACTCCTCCATAACGGGGGTGGAGTGTTGGAAAAACCGAAGGCACGTGGGTGGAGTGCTGTACCAGCTCCCGCCCAGTCCATTCTTGAGTAGGCTGTGGGCCCAGGGATCGAAGGTCCACCGATCCCGAAATTTCAGAAGTCTCCCTCCTACCGGTATCACCTCACTTGGACTGCCGTCCTGAGGTCTTGCCTTCCTGACCACGACCACCCCTGAATCCCTTTCCCCTTGAGGGGCGTCTAGACGAGCCTCTGGCTGCTCCTCTAGGCTTTGCTCGAAAAGAAGTAGACTGCCCTTCGAACGCTGGGGTGAATGCCGTGGACTGTGTCGACACGGCCTGGGGTACCCACTGAAAAGTGGTCGGGGTTTGTGCCACGATCTGGGGCACTGGGGGCAATGGCAATTGCAGTTGCTGTTGCTGTCTAACAGGCTTGGCTGGCCGAGACGGTAGCCTAGTCCTCATAGTCTTCCTCTTTGGTTGAGGACCCTCATCCGGGGAAGACTTTCTTTTGATAGCCAGGCCCCACTTCTGGAGAAGGTTTCTATTCTCCAAGGCGGCCTTATCAACAACTTCTTTGACCAAGTCGGTAGGGAAAAGGTCTTTTCCCCAAATGTTGGAGGAGATTAGTTTCCTTGGCTCGTGCCTCACCTTAGCCGAGGTAAACACGAACTCCCTACAAGCTCTCCTTGCCTTGACGAAGCCAGAAAGGTCCTTCGTCACTGTGGCCAGATGAGTCTTGGCCACTACCATGAACATTTCATGGACCTTGGTGTCACTTGCCATCGTCTCGAGAGTAGTCTGAAGAGACATTGAGGCAGTCAGTCTTTCTTTTGTATCGAACTCTCTTCGCAAAAGAAAGTCAGACAGCTTAGGGAGGTCCTCGCCGAACTGACGTCCGGCAATATCAGCCTCCAACTTTCCAACTTGAGAACGTAAGATGGACGTCCTTCCAGTCTTTGTGGTCCATAGGCAGGGCCAGCGACAAGGGTTTACACTCCTCTAGGGAGGGGCAAGGCTTGCCGGCCTCGACTGCTTTTAGTACAGCCAGGAACCCTTTCTGTAAAAAGGGGAAGGCTCTAGTAGGCGAGGACACAAAGGAAGGGAGCTTCCTGTTCAATGCGGCTACCTTTGAGTTAGAGAAGCCCCTCTCTTTCATCGAGGATGAAAGTAGAGCTTGAGCCTTAGCATGGTCCATCACTATGACCTCCTTCGGCTCTGTCTCCTCCTTTGAAGCTGGTTCCTTCCTCAGCCGGACATAACAGTCCGGATATGATGCCTTGCTGGGCCAGAATTCCACCTCCTCCAGGGGAACTGAGCCCAGCTTATCCGAGATGACGATCTTTCCAGTCGTCATCGGCATGTGCTCAGCATACCTCCATGGGTTAGCATCTGAGCACAAAGGAAGGTCTTTCACATTGAGCTTTTTCTGGGGCCCATGTGATTCTGCAAGGCACTGCATTCGCAGTTCCATTGCAGCCGCCTTCTCCTGATTCTCCTTCTGCATTTGTTGGATCATTCCAACAATAGAAGAGAGGGCCTGTCCCAGCTCTACTGGGAGACCGGCCGATGTTGAGGGAATAGGCTCCGGAATCTGAACCGGAGTAGCAGACACCTCGTCGACGTCTACCTCTACAACGTCTGGGGCTTGAACTTCATCCTGGGCTTCTGCCAGGAGGTCTTCCTCCAGACACTCGTCCACATCAGACATCCTGTCATCTAACTAGATGTCTTGCATCGCGACCGCGACTTCAGCATCCACCTGGATCTGAACTTAGGGGATCTCCTCTTGAGGCTGGGGAATCACTGCATCAGCTGATGCCTTAGGGAAAAGATACGCCCCCATCTTCTCACTTGGAAGATAAGGGCCAGAAGTGTTCTTTTGGAAGCCCCTTACCCAGGTACGAAGCTTCTTCCTAGCTATATCCCTTGATTCCTCCGTAATAGGGGAATCAAAGGTCTCAGTAATCAGGTTAGTGCACACAGTACATACCTGAGGGTCCCAATACCGGAGATCATCCTTGGAGACAGCGTATGCTGCGTGTCTCCTACAAAACTCATGTCCGCAGAGGTTCTTGCTGCGGACGTTGCAGAAAGCACTTCCGCACTTCGGAGTGTCCTTCTGTAAAGAGAAGAAATTTCCATGAGTATCAAGTGAACTATGTATCACTGGATATGCATAGTATAGCATAACAATTCAGAAAGGAAAGACACACACTTGTGTTTCCCTCACAACCCATTGCTGCAGCCTTCCAGATAATAAAATCAAATGGTTAATCTCTTCTAGAGTAACCAATGCAAAGTTTCCAGAGGAAACAGGTGGAGCTCACACCTAAGCAATGATTTTAAAAACCTGGATAATAGACAGGAAAGAACTCACTTTCCTATCTGTAGGGCAACAGCAAAGGACTGTGGAAAAAAACACAAAAGTGTTAGAACACACAGTGCTGTACCAACACCCTTACCATAGTTTTCTTCTTACTGTATCTGTTATACTGAAGAATACTAGTACAGTATAGGGGGATACGTGCCGGCCGGCACTTGCCGGCCGGCACACACCATAACTAGCTTTAAAGTATACTACTTAACAACTATAAGGCGGCAGCACTCTGGTTCAAATGCATGTGCCGGTCGGCAGCAATTGCCGGCCGGCAACAGCCAATGTCGGCCGGCAATGGCTGCCGGCCGGCAACTACACAAGGTAGTACCCAGCTGCCGGCCACACTCTTGGTGACCGGCAGACAAGGGCTGACATAAGCCGGCCGGCAAAGGTACAAGACCGATGCCAGCCGGCAGCAAAAGAACCAGAGGACTACACCTGCCCGGCTGCCGGCCTCATATGCCGGCAGCCGGGTCGGTTACAGCACTAGAAGAAAAATAGAATGGATGCCGGGATAAGAGTGTACACTACCTCCAAGCCCGGCAATCTGAAAGAGTGCATATAAGGAAAGGGAGAATCTAATTAAGGCTTCCTGACCAATGCCGTCTGGCTCTACAGGCAGGCATGGAAGAGGGACCAAGGGAGGTCCGGGCAGCACTCAAAAATATAAGGCCCTTGCCGGCCGGCAGCTCTGCCGGCCGGCAAGGGGCTGAGTCAATTCCACATCCTAACCTATACTAAGTCCAGATGTAGAACGACGTACAGAACTGTAATGGCTAGGCCATTACGGAGATAGAGAGGGAAGGGACAAGAGGGTCCTACCGACCTTGCTTTAGTGACGGATCACCCGCAGCCAAGAAACTTATCTTAGCCTAAGGTAGATCTAAGGGGGAAGGCCAGCAATACTTGCCAGCTCCCAGAGCACCAAAGCAAGGAAGGTGTTGCTACTCCCAGGGAAAGAAACTTATCTTCTCCCAAGAACAGCAACAAGGACTAGTCTGGTAGATCACAAAAGAAGGAATCATATCCACAGAAACCTTCGGTAGTGACCTAAGGAGGCTAAGCCCCCTTTTTGTCTTTGTCAGGCCAGCGAGGGAGACTATGCCCCAAGCCAGACAAACACAGACTCAGACTAAAAAACTCTGTTGTTCTGTCCCTCTTTGAACCATACTACAGGAACAGGAAGGTACAGTAACACCCCAGTATAGTTTTATCGAAAATAAATTCGGAAAAAACCACTTAGGGATAAGCCCAAGGCTCAAACAGAGGGAAAGGGATTGCATACCTTCTCCGAAGAAAAGAAAGCAACCGGGGAGTATGATAAAGTATACTAAGGCTCCATAAGCAACTTAGCCTAGGCACCAAGAGAATCGATTACCTAAATCACCGAAACTCACTCGTATACTATCTTGGAAATATTCCACATAGTCTTAAATGTATAAAACATAGCCTAAAGCTTCAATAAAATTTTGATTACACTCGGAAAAACCAAAATCATGCATGAAGTACTAGGACCAAACTACTAGGCTACATGGCCTAGCGTAGGCCAGAATGGCGAATACTTCGCCAAAATAATACTAAGCACGAAAGGAAATCCTATGTAATGCTAAATAGCTAAAATTTATTAAAGCAAAACAACCAGGAATGTCGCTCTGACTAACTAAACTTATACCTAGCGAGCGACAGCGTCCAGGACGCCTCTGGTAGGCTACGGCTCTTGTATCAAAGATTAATCCTATTAATCACTCAAAATTTACCAAGAGCCTACATTTATACATAAAAGACATTATACTCAACTTATCAGGCGCCGACGAAGACGGAGAAGCCATGAAAAGTAGAATAAATCCAAGATTTGCGAGAAACACAGGAAAAAACACCGAGTTGTTAAGCTACGCAAAAAGGAATACAGATGGCGCCAGGATTGGCGCCAGGCACGCATACGAATCGGAGGATAGGGAAGCCTTGGGAGCGGCTCCCCTTTTTCTTTCCCGAATTCGTTTCTTGCCAATCCCTCCTACGAGACGAAATCTCTGTCCAGGATGCAGATTGCCATGTGGCGTGTCAAGAATACGTCCTCTGATATGTCGCAATATCCCTTTCACGAGGGATACTCGCTCCAGGAGTTAGAATTCTGGTACCTTAAGGTAAATTCTCTGGGAATATCGCCGTAGTTGTAATATACCCTAGGAAGCTACCCTATAGGAACTTCCATCAGGACGACATGGCTTGAGCCCAAAAAAAAAAAAAAATATATATATATATATATATATATATATATATATATATATATATATATATATATATATATATATATATATATATATTCAAATAAGCCATATATATTTTGATATATTAATGTCTGGATTCTCTTAACGACCTCGGGATCAGAGCCCCAGGCGAAATCTCACAAAGACATTCGTGGCCGAATGGGTTAGTCACTGTCTATATAAGCTTGCCGACCAGGGTTCGATTCCCGGCCGGAGCCAAGCTCTTGTCTTTGTGAGATTTCGCCTGGGGCTCTGATCCCGAGGTCGTTAAGAGAATCCAGACATTAATATATCAAAATATATATGGCTTATTTGAATATGAAAAACACGTAAAAATGTGCAAATATATATATATATATATATATATATATATATATATATATATATATATATATATATATATATATATATATATTATATATATGTAACTATATGTATATATGTATATATATACATATATAGCCTATATATAAATATATATATATATATATATATATATATATATATATATATATATATATATATATATATATATATATATATATATATATATATATATATATATATATATATATATATATATATATATATATATATATTTATATTTATATATATAAATATATATTATATATATATATATATATATATATATATATATATATATATATATATATATGTAACTATATGTATATATGTATATATATATATATATATATATATATATATATATATATATATATATATATATATATATATATATATATATATATATATATTATTATATGTATATATATATATATTATATATATATATATATATATATATATATATATATATATATATATATATATATATATATATATATATATATATATATACACTATACACCCATCCAAACGAGAGATAGATCATTATAAAAACTGAAGTTGAAGAATGACTAGCTGGATGTAATACATTATTGATGTCATGAATAGGATATATGAAGGGAATAATTGGACTGATATACCTGATGCTAAGGAAGAACTTGATGCACCCATGAATGAACTCAGTGTCTTTGAAGTTGAAGCTATTCCGAAAAAAACTCAAGCGTGGACATCCACTGGATATGACGGAATAACTACTGAAATTATATTGGCCGAAAATATAGTGACTCCTAGATTACTTACAAGATTATTTCGTAGAATGTGGCATGAAGAGGCATAACCTATTAATGGGAGCTAGGAGTGTTGGTGAAAACAGCAAAAGAAGGAGATTTGACTGATTGCAATAATTATAGAGGCATCACACTTACGTCAGTTGTCATGAAAACAGAGGCTAGAGAGAAAGATTGATTAAAAACTGAGAGATGAACAAGTGGGATTTAAAAAAAGATAAAAATTGCACTGACCAAATATTCGTTTTAAAACATATTGTACAGCAATATGCAGAATATAGGAATCCACTATTGTTGGCTATGAAAAGCCCTTTGATAGTGTGCACCGGCCAATTTTGTGGATAGAACTACATTATCATGGAATTCATCTTAAATATGTAAATTTTATTAGGTCTGTTCAAGAGAATAGTGAAAGCAAAGTTAATGTTAGTGGAGTCCTATCAAAGGAATTCCCAGTGAACTGAGGAGTACTCCAAGGGAATGTGTTGTCATGTAAGTTATTTTTCCTTCTCATGGATTTTGTAATGCTTAGAACAGTTAGAGATGGTGAAGAAGGATTCGACTGGATTGGTTAAAGGGAATTAGTTGGTAAGCAACGATTCTATAGGATAAAATCCTGAAAATCCTTTCTACCTTCTTCCTACCATTGTAAATACCACCACAGCTTGGATAGTACTGATGGGAGTGACGTGAGCAGCGAACATCTTCAGTAATATAGTGCCAGCCCTAATACTAATGTTTGGGTTTTGAAGTCAGTAACCACCTCTTTGTTATGCTGATTTTACTTCAGTATGAGCTAATACTGTTAGTATTACACAACATAAAGACAACAATACTGATCATGCGTAATGTCTTTAAAAATTAGACTGATCATTGGACTCTACAATAACACAGCAACACTGTTTATTCATAATGACTATTTTTCAAAACACGGTAATCGGGAAGGATTCTAGTAGTGCTTTCCTCGACCAAACATCGTTTCCGCTGTGGAAAATATTAAAATAAGATAGATAAGGTATGAATTCATATATCCCAAAGAGAAAGGGCTTATATATATGTTATGAAAAGAAAAGTGCCTAAAACAGAAGTAAGGGTCACTATATTCTTTATAATAAACTCCGCCAACGAAGTTGGAATTAGGTTATGTTTTTCCACCTGTTTGCGTGTTAGTATTTGTTTATGCATGCGTTTGTTAGTGAAAACCTTCCTGGCCACAACCTTATCGTAAAGCAATGAAACTTGCAGGGATTAACTCTTATTTAAAAAGCTGGAAATTATTAAATCTAGAAGGTCAATGTCAAAGGTCAAGGTCACGGTCAAGCAAAATGTCCAATTCACGTAATTAGCCATAAATTTAGACATCATTGCCACAAAGACTTTAAAGTTTCTTCATAATTCAGTGAATGAAAATCCATGCCAATTGATACATGTTAAGGTCAAAGGTCAAGGTCAATGTCAAGCAACCGGTCAAGAAATAAGCTGACATGGTAGAGGTCTGCACTCTACTGACTGAGTGCCCCATAATTTTTTTCATTTATTTATTTTCTTTTTTTTAATTCTTTTTTTAACCACATATACTGTAGTATATGCTAACTTTTTATGAGATTTAAAAAACGCTTGTTGCTATTTTGGGTTAATGTAAAAGTTTTCATTCATTTATCATTTTAGATAAGAGCAGAGTTACTGAGAACATATTAGGCTTTTTAAATATAAAATACAGAGTTATGTGGTTATTTTGAGAGCTGAAGGTTCCTCCTACCATCAGGAAATCCATTCAAAGCAATATATTAAGTTGAAAAATATATGCATCATGAGAAGGTACACAAGAAATATCTGAGATAGAAGCATAACTATAAAATTTAAAGCAAATCCAAAATGAATATATAGAAACCTTATCTGTATATAAAACAGAAACTGTGGAATCTATTTTTCCTCATAATTTTCTTATAGAGAATATACTAAGAAGGCAAGAGTCGGTGAACATTCTTTCCTTCACTTTTGATCTTATGGTTGCTTATAACGAGAGGTTTCCCAATGTGGAGTTCTAAATAAACTTTATTTTTCGTTTGTGATTTATCGCCACATTGGAAATGTCTACGTTGTTTTAACAACCATGAATACTTAAATCTCTCTCTCTCTCTCTCTCTCTCTCTCTCTCTCTCTCTCTCTCTCTCTCTCTCTCTCTCTCTCTCTCTCTCTCTCTCTCAATTTCATGTCAGGTAAAAAAATCTAAGAATATTCCAGAATATCAGCGAAGAACCTACAGTCTTACTTAAATAAGAATTTCCTATTTCTAGAAAGACACTAATAAGGATAATTATAATCATTGTTGCCAGTGATAGGTGGTATATCTGAGCAATCCATATTTACCAACGGTTATATAAGCGGATGAGAACCGGTTGGAGTAACAAGAACTTTGGGTGTGGAGGAAAGGCCCTCCTAAATCTCGAAGAAGTCACTGGTAGCGCGGTTAAGGATTGCGTTTAGGGGGATAGACAAAATGTCTTTTCGGCTTCTACTCCCGATTCCTGGCGATTGATTTCGCTGGAACTTGCTATCCCTTGATGAATTTAGCCAATGAATTATCTTTGGATTTAGACAGTCAATGAAAAGCCAAAATGATAGAGTGGCCCCCAGTCACGGGCATAGCAGGGTGCTTAGAATCTCCCGATTTATAAATAGTACGGAAAAAATTTAAATTGGTAATTGGAATGTTAGAACAATGAATCAGGTTGGGAAGTTACTGCAAGCGGAGAATGGATTTACGAAATATTGTTCGGATATCTTTGCCTAAACTGTAGTATTGACGTTATAAGGGGTTTCGTAAGGAAATCTTAGACCAAGGCAATATATATATATATATATATATATATATATATATATATATATATATATATATATATATATATATATATATATATATATATATATATATGCAGAAGAACCACAGGGAAAATGAAAATACAGAATATACTCTTAAGTCCTGACTAGTTTTGTGATACTTCCTCTGAGGAAGTATCACGAAACTAGTCAGGACTTAAGTGTATATTTTGTATTTTCATTTTCCCTGTGGTTCTTCTGCATCTGAGCATCACGTTTTCCTGTGATTTTTACGCATATATATATATATATATATATATATATATATATATATATATATATATATATATATATATATATATATATATATATATATATATATATATTTGGGCTCAAGCCATGTCGTCCTGATGGAAGTTCCTATTAGGTAGCTTCCTAGGGCTAGGGTATATTACAACTACGGCGATATTCCCAGAGAATTTACCTTAAGGTACCAGAATTCTAACTCCTGGAGCGAATATCCCTCCTGAAAGGGATATCGCGACATATCAGAGGACGTATTCTTGACACGCCACATGGCAATCTGCATCCCAAACAGAGATTACGTATCGAGGGGTCAATTGGCAAGAAACGAAATCGGGAAAGAAAAAGGGGGAGCCGCTCCCAAGCCTCCCTATTCTCCAGTTTCGTAAGCGTGCCTGGCGCCAATCCTGGCGCCATCTGTATTCCTTTTTGCGTAGCTTAACAACTCGGTGTTTTTCCTGTGTTTCTCGCAAATCTTGAATTTATTCAAATTTTCATGGCTTCTCCAACTTCGTCGGCCTCTGATAAGTTGAGTACCATTTCTTTTATGTATAAATGTAGGCTCTTGGTAAATTTTTGAGTGATTAATAGGATTAATCTTTGTTACAAGAGCCATAACCTACCGGAGGCGTCATGGACGCTGTCGCTCGCTAGGTATAAGTTTAGTTAGCCAGAGCGACATTCTCGGTTGTTTTGCTTTAATAAATTTTAGCTATTTAGCGTAACATAGGATTTCCTTTCGTGCTTTAGTATTATTTTGGTGAAGTATTCGCCAACTCTGGCCTACGCTAGGCCATGTAGCCTAGTCGTTTGGTCCTAGTACTTTCTGCATGATTTTGGTTTTCCGAGTGTATTAAAATTTTTGGAAGCTTTAGGCTGTTTTTTATACATTTAAGATTATGTTGAATATTTACAAGATAGTATACAAGTGAGTTTCGGTGATTTAGGTAATCGATTCTCTTGGTGCCTAGGCCAAGTTGCTTATGGAGCCTTAGTATACTTTCTCATACTCCCCGGTTGCTTTCTTTTCTTCGGAGAAGTTATGCAATCCCTTTCCCTCTGTTTAAGCCTTGGGCTTATCCCTAAGTGGTTTATCTGAATTAACTTTCGATAAAACTATACTGGGGTGTTACTGTACCCTCCTGTTCCAGTAAGTCTGGTTTCAGATTGGGACAGAACAACAGAGTTTTTAGTCTGAGTCTGTGTTCGTCTGGCTTGGGGTAGAGTCTCCCTCGCTGGCCTGACACAGACATAGGAGGCTGAGCCTCCTTAGGTCACTACCGAAGGTTTCTGTACGAGATGATTCCTTCTTTTGTGATCTACCAGACTAGTCCTTGTTGCTGTTCTCGGGGGAGGATAAGATTCTTTCCCTGGGAGTAGCAACACCTTCCTTGCTTTGGTTCTCTGGGAGCTGGCAAGTATTGCTGGCCTCCCTCCTTGGATCACCCTTAGGCTAAGATGAGTTTTCTTGGCTGTGGGTGATCCTTCACTAAAGCAAGGTTGATAGGACCCTCTTTTGTTCTTTCCCCCTCTATCTCCGTAATGGCCTAGCCATTACAGTACTGTACGTCATTCTACATCTGGACCTAGGATAGGTTAGGATGTAGAATTGACTCAGTCCCTTGCCGGCCGGCAGAGCTGCCGGTCGGCAAGGGTCTTCTGCTTTGAGTGCTGCCCGGACCTCCCTTGGTCCCTCATCCATGCCTGCCTGTAGAACCAGACGGCATTGGTCAGGAAGCCTGAATTAGATTCTCCCCTTCCTTATATGCACTCTTTCGGATTGCCGGGCTTGGAGGTAGTGTGCGCTCTTATCCCGGCATCCATTCTGTTTTCTTCTAGTGCTGTACCCGACCCGGCTGCCGGCCTCATAGGCCGGCAGCCGGGCAGTCGTAGTCCTCTGGTTCTTTTGCTGCTGGCTGGCATCGGTTGTGTACCTTTGCCGGCCGGCTAATGTCACCCCTTGTCTGCCGGTCGCCAAGAGTGTGGCTGGAAGCCGGGTACTACCTTGTGTAGTTGCCGGCCGGCAGTCATTGCCGGCCGACATTGGCTGTTGCCGGCCGACATTGGCTGTTGCCGGCCGGCAGTTACTGCCGGCATTTGAACCAGCGTTCTGGCGCCTTCTAGCTGTTAAGTAGTATACTTTAAAGCTAGTTATGGTGTTTGCCGGCCGGCACATAACCTTCTATACTGTACCAGTATTCTTCAGTATAACATATACTGTAAGAAGGAAAATATAGTATAAGTTTTGGTACAGCACTGTGTATTCTAACACTTTTGTGTTGTCTTGCACAGCCCTTTGCTGTTGCCTTACAGATAAGAAAGTGAGTTCTTTCTTGTCTATTATCCAGGATTTTAAAATCATTGCTTAGGTGTGAGCTCCACCTGTTTCCTCTGGAAACTTTGCATTGGTTATTCTAGAAGAGATTAACCATTCGATTTTATTATCTGGAAGGCTGCAACAATTGGTTGTGAAGGAAACACAAGTCTGTGTCTTTCCTTTCTGAATTGTTATGCTATACTATGCATATCCAGTGATACATAGTTCACTTGATACTCATGGATATTTCTTCTCTTTACAGGAGGACCCTCCGAAGTGCGGAAGTGTTTTCTGCAACGTCCGCAGCAAGAACCTCTGCGGACATGAGTTTTGAGGAGGCACGCAGCATGCGCTGTCTCCAAGGGTGATCTCCAGTATTGGGACCCTCAGGTATGTACCGTGTGCACTAACCTGATTACAGAGGCCTTTGATTCCCCTAGGACGGCGGAATCAAGGGATATAGCAAGGGAGAAGCTTCGTACCTGGGTAAGGGGCTTCCAGAAGAATACCTCTGGACCTTATCTTCCAAGTGAGAAGATGAGGGCGTATCTTTTTCCTAGGGCATCAGCTGATGCAGTGATTCCCCAGCCTCAAGAGGAGATCCCCCAAGTTCAGATCCAGGTGGATGCTGAAGTCGCGGTCGCCCTGCAAGACATCCAGTTGGATGACAGGATGTCTGACGTGGATGAGCGTCTGGAGGAAGACCTCCTGGCAGAAGCCCAGGATGAAGTTCAAGCCCCAGACGTTGTAGAGGAAGAGGTCGACGAGGTGTCGGCTACTCCGGTTCAGATCCCGGAGCCTATTCCCTCAACATCGGCCGCTCTCCCAGTAGAGCTGGGACAGGCCCTCTCCTCCATTGTTGGAATGATCCAACAAATGCAGAAGGAGAATCAGGAGAAGGCGGCTGCAATGGAACTGCGGATGCAGAACCTTGCAGCATCACATGGGCCCCAGAAAAGGCTCAATGTGAAAGACCTTCCCTTGTGCTCAGATGCTAACCCATGGAGGTATGCTGAGCACATGCCGATGACGACTGGAAAGATCGTCATCTCGGATAGGTTGGGTTCAGTTCCCCAGCAAGGCGTCATATCCGGACTGTTATGTCCGGCTGAGGAAGGAACCAGCTTCAAAGGAGGAGACAGAGCCGATGGAGGTCATAGTGATGGACCATGCTAAGGCTCAAGCTTTGCTTTCATCCTCGATGAAAGAGAGGGGCTTCTCGAACTCAAAGGTAGCTGCATTGAGTAAGAAGCTCCCTTCCTTTGTGTCCTCTCCTGCTAGAGCCTTCCCCTTTTTACAGAAAGGGTTTGCGGCTGTACTAAAAGCAGTCGAGGCCGGCAAGCCTTGCCCCTCCCTGGAGGAGTGTAAACCCTTGTCGCTGGCCCTGCCTATGGACCACAAAGACTGGAAGGACGTCCATCTTACGTTATCAGTTGGGAAGTTGGAGGCTGATATTGCCGGACGTCAGTTCGGCGAGGACCTCCCTAAGCTGTCTGACTCTCTCTTGCGGAGAGAGTTCGAGACAAAAGAAAGACTGGCTGCCTCAATGTCTCTTCAGACTACATTTGAGACGATGGCAAGTGACCCCAAGGTCCATGAAATGTTCATGGTAGTGGCCAAGACTCATCTGGCCACAGTGACGAAGGATCTTTATAGCTTCGTCAAGGCGAGGAGAGCTTGTAGGGAGTTCGTGTTCACCTCGGCTTCGGTGAGGCACGAGCCAAGGAAACTAATCTCCTCCAACATTTGGGGCAAAGACCTTTTCCCTACCGAATTGGTCAAAGAAGTTGTTGATAAGGCCGCCTTGGAGAATAGAAACCTTCTCCAGAAGTGGGGCCTGGCTATCAAAAGAAAGTCTTCCCCGGATGAGGGTCCTCAACCAAAGAGGAAGACTTTGAGGACTAGGCTACCGTCTCGGCAAGCCAAGCCTCTTAGACAGCAACAGCAACTACAATTGCCATTGCCTTCAGTGCCCCAGATGGTGGCACAAACCCCGACCACATTTCAGTGGGTACCCCAGGCTGTGTCGACATAGTCCACGGCATTCACCCCAACGTTCGAAGGGCAGTCTACTTCCTTTCGAGCAAAGCCTAGAGGAGCAGCCAGAGGCTCGTCTAGGCGCCCATCAAGGGAAGGGGATTCAGGGGTGGTCGCGGTCAGGGAGGCAAGACCTCAGGACGGCAGTCCAAGTGAGATGATGCCGGTAGGAGGGAGACTTCAGAATTTTCGGGATCGGTGGATCTTCGATCCCTGGGCCCACAGCCTACTCAAGAATGGACTGGGCTGGAGCTGGTACAGCACTCCACCCCCGTGCCCTCGGTTTTTCCAACACTCCACCCCCGTTCTGGAGGAGTACATCCAAGATCTGTTGGAAAAAAAAGTGATCCGAAGGGTGAAGTCCATCAAATTCCAAGGGAGGCTGTTTTGTGTTCCCAAGAAAGACTCGGAAAAGCTCAGAGTCATTCTGGACTTGTCGCCACTCAACAAGTTCATAGTGAATTGCAAATTCAAGATGCTAACACTGCAACACATAAGGACCTTACTGCCCAAGAGGGCATATTCCGTCTCTATAGACTTGTCAGACGCCTATTGGTAAGTTCCAATCAACCGTCGACTCTCCCCCTAGCTAGGGTTCAGGCTACAACGAAGAGTATACGCCTTCAGAGCCATGCCATTCGGGCTAAACATAGCCCCAAGGATTTTCACGAAGCTTGCGAGCGTAGCTCTCAAACAATTACGCCTAAAGGGAATTCAGGCAGTAGCCTACCTGGACGACTGGCTGGTGTGGGCAGCATCCGAGACAGAATGCTTGCAAGCTTCCAGTCAAGTGATCCAGTTCCTAGAGTACCTAGGCTTCAAGATCAACAGAAAAAAGTCTCGACTTTCTCCATCTCAAAAGTTCCAGTGGCTGGGAATCCACTGGGACCTAATGTCACACCGTCTCTCTATCCCGGCGAAGAAAAGGAAGGAGATAGCGGGTTCTGTCAAGAGACTTCTAGATTCCGAAAGGATATCAAGACGCAAACAGGAGAGGGTACTGGGCTCTCTCCAGTTTGCTTCGGTGACAGACCCAGTGCTAAGAGCACAGCTAAAGGATGCAACCTGAGTTTGGTGAAGTTATGCATCAAACGCGTGAAGAGATCTGAGAAGACCAGTTCCGCTTCGGCTACGTACTCTTCTCAGGCCTTGGTCCCAAGCCAGACATCTAAAGAAGTCGGTTCTTCTTCAGCCACCTCCCCCATCGGTGACGATTCACTCAGACGCCTCGAAGGAGGGATGGGGAGGTCACTCTCATCGGAAGAAAGTCCAGGGGACTTGGTCCAAGCTATTCAAGACCTTTCACATAAACTTTCTAGAAGCTATGGCAGTGCTCCTTACCTTAAAGAAAGTCTCCCCGCGTCACTCGATCCACATAAGGTTGGTGATGGACAGCGAGGTAGTTGTGAGATGCTTGAATCGACAAGGATCGAGGTCACCACCTCTCAACCAGGTGATGTTGGCCATCTTCCGATTGGCGGAAAAGAAGAAGTGGTACCTGTCGGCAGTTCACCTTCAAGGAGTCCGCAATGTGACAGCGGACGCTCTATCCAGGTTCACACCGATAGAGTCGGAATGGTCCTTAGACGCAGGATCATTCTCCTTCATATTGAATCAAGTCCCAGAACTGCAGATAGACCTCTTTGCGACGAAAGACAACAAGAAGTTGCCCCTGTACGTGTCCCGTACGAGGACCCCTTAGCGGAAGCAGTGGACGCGATATCCCTCGACTGGAACAGATGGTCCAGGATTTATCTGTTCCCTCCTCATAACCTTCTCTTGAGGGTCCTCAACAAACTGAGATCCTTCAATGGGGTAGTAGCAATAGTGGCCCACAAGTGGCCGAACAGCGTGTGGTTCCCCCAGGCATTGGAACTACAGCTGAAGTTTGTACCGCTACCAGATCCAGTTCTGACCCAGCGAGTCCAGAAGTCGACTGTCTGCGCTTCATTACAGAAAACCCGGACCCTGCAGCTCATGATTTTCTCTCCCTAGCGGTGAGAAAGCGTTTCGGGATTTCGAAAGCCAGCATAGACTTCCTAGAGGAATATAAGTGCAAATCTACTAGAAGGCAATATGAGTCATCTTGGAGAAAATGGGTGGCCTTTGTCAAGGCGAGGAATCCGCAGGAGATCTCGACAGACTTCTGCTTATCTTTCTTCATCCACCTCCATGGTCAAGGGTTGGCAGCTAACACGATTTCGGCGTGTAAGTCTGCTTTGACAAGACCCATTCTATATGCCTTCAAGGTCGACCTAGGTAACGAGTTCTTTAATAAAGTTCCGAAAGCCTGCGCTAGGCTCAGACCTTCAGCACCTCCAAACCCCATTTCATGGTCTTTAGACAAAGTTCTTCATTTCGCTTCTCTGTTGAGCAATGAGGAGTGTGCGTTAAAGGATTTGACACAAAAAGTTATTTTCCTATTTGCACTCGCGTCCGGGGCCAGGGTTAGTGAGATTGTAGCCCTCTCGAGAGAGGCAGGTCGTGTTCAGTTCCTGGATGGGGGAGAACTGAACCTGTTTCCGGATCCTACGTTTCTCGCCAAGAATGAGTTACCCCCCAACAGGTGGGGTCCCTGGAGAATCTGCCCTCTGAAAGAAGATGCATCTCTATGTCCAGTAGAATGCCTAAAGGTCTATCTTCATAGAACTTCAGACTTCAAGGGTGGTCAACTATTCAGGGGAGAAACATCAGGCTCAAATTTATCTCTGAATCAACTCAGAGCGAAAATCACATATTTTATTCGCAGAGCGGATCCTGACAGTACACCCGCAGGTCACGATCCTAGGAAAGTTGCCTCATCCTTAAATTTCTTTAATTGTATGGATTTTGAACATCTCCGTTCATACTCTGGCTGGAAGTCTTCCAGAGTGTTCTTTCGTCACTATGCGAAGCAAGTAGAGGAACTAAAGAGATCTGTGGTAGCAGTGGGTCGCGTCGTTAACCCTACTGTTTAACTCTGCGAGGAACAGTGGTTCTAATTGGGACGATTAATTCCAGGGTGAGTGTGTAGTTACATACTGTACTACAAACTAAGTGAGGGCACTGAGTTGCCCACGTAGACTGTTCCATTTCCAAAGGTGAACCTAGCATAAGTGCAGACATGTGTGCCGAGCGTTTCTAACGCTAATGTGATTGATTTGTAATACAGACTTTTATGACTTTGATACCATGGTATCTTAATGGTGGCATTAATGTTTTTTCTCTTTCAGATAAAAGAGTTCTGTTTACTATCATACTTATGCTTAAAGTTTTGGGTTATCCTCTTCTTATATATATATATATATATATATATATATATATATATATATATATATATATATATATATATATATATATATATATATATATATATATATATAATTGTTGTTAACCTGTCTAGTTATTGTCTGTCAATAAACTTGTTCTTGAGAACCTTGCGTCTCCTTCACCTGTGTCAATTTATTGGTATAATTGAGCATTCATTCTATGTACTTTATCTGGGCTAATTCTAATAGAATTGTTCCTTTATGCAAGCTATGTTGCATTGGTTTATGCTTTCCCTTAACGGGAGGACTCCGTCCCATAAAGGGACGGTGGCGGTTTTACAAGTTTCTTCCTATGCGGATATAAACCTTTGTCCAATACAAGTATTGTGCGGAGAACTGGTCGATATTTCATATTGACGCAGGGGTTCTTTACAAACTATGCTTTACTTAATATAGGGTGAGACCACTATATTAGCTTGCCTGGTATATGTACTCTTCGAGACTTTTCCAGTGTCTAGTAGGACTCTTCCCTGTAGGGGGCAGGAAGCTCTAACATGGTTTATAGTTAGTTGAAAAGATGTATAACGGTAACATCTTAGGTCTCTAGGTCTAGTCGACCGGGGAAAAATTACCTCCGGGGAGTACGGCACGTTCTGAGAATCCACAGATACAGTAATGCTCTGGTATACTTCCATCAGGACGACATGGCTTGAGCCCAAAAAACGGATTTTGAGCGAAGCGAAAAATCTATTTTTGGGTGAGATGGCCATGTCGTCCTGATGGACCCGCCCTTCCCTTTCTATGAAAGGGCTGTAGGAC
>NC_090730.1:69474639-69477139 GCF_036898095.1 Palaemon carinicauda | reverse complement strand
CCTTCAGCAAACATATTAAAGATGTTTTGCCAAAAGACGCTCAGAAACTCTAGGTAGTAGGGTAGATATGGAAATTGGTCGGTAATCAGTTGGACTTGAGCTACCATAAACACATATACATAGGAGAGAAACATTACCAATTCTCCAACAAGTGCTAAAAGTTCCTCGTCTTACTAACTTGCGCAAAATGACAGATAACTTAGGAGCTATGAAGTCCTTTGCCTTTATAAGGAATAAAGGAAGAAATACCATTTTGGTTTACATCTCCCTGAGTATCAAGGTTCATCGAGAGAGCTTTAATTTCACGAGATTGAATAGTTAAACTAATTAGTTTAGCCTCAGGAAACAGAAATGAGGAAGATAAAGTTTCTCATTACTGTGCTTATTGACAAACACATCAGCCCAGGGTTGCCTTTTCCTTTGGACAGTGAGTGACCGAGCCTTCTGGTTTAAGTAAAGGAAGAACTGTTGCATCTACACCAAAGAATACAGATTTAAAGGTAGTCAATAACTCGTGTTCCTGGGCTGTAGCAGAAATTTTTTCTTTTATGGTTAGATTTTACTTTTTCAGTTGAAGCATAAACTCTCTGAGCAAAGCTCTAAGCTGAGTATAGTTATTCAAAATCAAATATGATTTGTTACCCTCCCAAAGATCATGGGCCTCCTGCTTCTCCAAATAAGCACGTGTACAATCATCCTTTAACCATGGATTATCCCACACTCGGTACCTTAGCACACGAGAAAGGATGCGACATCGATTATGTTGACTAGATTTTCATTCAAAGGAACAACATAATCAACACTACTATACAATTGTGATTAATTCAATTCTAAAGGACCACTCAAAATCCCATTACAGTTTACTTGAGATTTCATATAAATCTTACATTTTCTTTTGAACAGCTTCATATTGCATTCTCTCTTGTGGAGGTAGTATTTAAATTATCTTCCTTCAGTTTAAACATTAATAGGCATATACTTTTTGAAAGCAATATTCAATTCGTTTGCAAGGAGTCAGTCTGAGCCCGTTTTATCTACTACGATGACGTATAGCCTAGGAATTTTTGTCCGGAATTATACACACACACACACACACACACATATATATATATATATATATATATATATATATATATATATATATATATATATATATATATATATATATATGTGTGTGTGTGTGTGTGTGTGTGTGTATATATACATATACATTTATATATACATATATATACATATATATATATATATATATACATATATATATATATATATATATATATATATATATATATATATATATATATATATATATATGTATACACACATAAATATATATATATATATATATATATATATATATATATATATGTATATATATATATATATATATATAAATATATAAATATATAAATATATAAATATATATATAAATATATAAATATATATATATATATATATATATATATATATATATATATATATATATATATATATACATATATATATATATATATATATATATATATGTTTTTATATATCTATTTATATATATATATGTATATATATATATATATATATATATATATATATATATATTTATATATGCATATATATATATATATATATATATATATATATGCATATATATATATATATATATATATATATATATGCATATATATATATATATATATATATATATATATATATATATATATATTTATGTATGAATAAGTATATATATATATATATATATATATATATTTATATATGCATATGTATATTTATATATGCATATATATATATATATATATATATATATATATATATATATAAATAAATATATAGATATATAAATATATAGATATATAAATATATAGATATATAGATATATAAATATATAGATATATATATATATATATATATATATATATATATATGTATGTATATATATATATATATATATATATATACATACATTATATATATATATATATATATATATATATATATATATATATATATATGTATGTATATATATATATATATATATATATATATATATGTATATATGTAATTAATGGCATTTTTGCTTCTTGAAAGCTTGAGGTTTAGTAGAAAGGCGAAGGAAAGCGGATACTTCAGCATTTGGACAATTTATTTGCTAAGATTCCGGGAACAACATTTCCCATCATCAGATATAAAAAAGGGAATTTAAAACACAGATCAATAGACATTACGTGAAGTTAATGAAATTCCGTTAAAAAGTCAAGAATTATAAGAAATACATCGAAATACTTGAAAAAATTATGTGGCTGAAATATCTTAAAAAATAATAAATTAAACCATATAAATCAAATTAAAAAATAAAAGATTAAATGAAGAATATAGGAAAAGACCAATATCCAAATCAGAGCAAATACACAAACAACTTTAAAGAAGAATTCAGAAAACATCATAGATATGGGAATCAAAATAATAATACACAGAAATAACCTGG
>NC_090730.1:69462139-69467139 GCF_036898095.1 Palaemon carinicauda | reverse complement strand
GAATGAGACACAAGGATATTCTCATCAGCAAGACTTAAAATTTCAGAGCAATAATGCAATAAAGTACTAAGCATATATTCAAGAAACTCCTTCCACGTTGGAAAACAAACCTATAATCGTTCAGTCTTTCATAATGATTTTTAATTACTATCGCCGAACGACGACAAATTTCACAGGTTTTCATAATTGCTTCTTAAAATCCATATTTCATAAGGCAGACTCTTCGTTAAATGATAAATTTCCAAAATATCTTATCGTGACTGAATTGCTGATGGGTAAGTTGGCTAAAATTGGCGATCAATCTAAAATGTTTACGCTGTATTTATTACGGCAATAATGATTGATGTATGAGGTCTTCTTTAATATCAGAAAGCAAACACATATTTCTAGATAAGTGTTATCTTAGTGAGTCAAATTTACAAAATCGAACGTTAACCCCAGGGTGTCTGTTTTGATTTTATTATAATTAAATATGCAGCGAGATATATTCATGTATATTTCATTATTCCGTATTTCCTTAACATTATATCGTTCGTTTTAGATTCTTGAAACTTTGCTGCTGTAATAATATCGTTCCTTCATTTCACCCAATATAAGACGCTCTATCCAATAGGTCTTCGAGGAAACCATCCATTATGATATTTGTATTGACACTCTAATAGAAGTAATCTCAATATACCCACTAAAGGCCTATACAGTAGCACAGGCAAATCATAATCTGGAAGATCTATACACGATATAACCATTCAGTCGTTTGCTCAGGAAGACAAAGCATAATAAAGTTATGATATACGAGGGAAAAATGAATAACATCGCATATCGCAAATTGATTACAATATGAAATAAGGGCTAGATAAATACTAAACGCAAGAGTAATAGAAAGTGAGGTCCCGTTAGGTGAAATAGATAGCATGAAAGACCTCCCTGAAAGAATACACTTATATTCAAGAGATTTGGCGTTATAATGTATTTTCAGCGATAGGGGAATCGTGCAACACGTTCGGGCACGTATGTGAGAGTTGTGTAGGACTGGACTCTGGAGTTAGGGAAAATTTCCTAATAGCCCTGTAGAAGAATAAGCCATTCTTAATTCAGATTTTCCGTATTAAGTTTACGAAAACAAAAATTCAATCATTAATTATAAAAATCATATCTTTATTACTTTATTTTCTGTTTAATTTTTTTATTTTTTTTTTCTGATTTAAGCAGGACTTTTTTTTTCAGCAATGGCAAAACCTGCTCATTATCAGCGCCAAGTTTTATCCACAATCCATCAAAGCTAATTAGTTGATCTTTTAATCAATAATTAATATGTCGAATTGGTGGAAAAGACGTAGCGATTTTCAAAATGTATTTTTAATAGGTTATTCAATAATGTTGCAACGCTCTGGTGAGTTAATAGTATGACATCTATAATTCAACCCACGGAGCTAAAAACTCAGATTGAATCATTTCTAGTTCTGCTTTTTTTGTGGTAATTTTAAATAAACTGTGAACAATGAACGTGGTTAATAGTATTGGTTGTATCTTATCATTTCATATATTAATTCGTGTCAACCAGACGGGCTTTATTTCTCCTTATTATTATTATTATTATTATTATTATTATTATTATTATTATTATTATTATTATTATTATTATTATTATTATTATTATTAGCTTGGCTACATTCCTAGTTGGGAAAGCAAGATCCCATATGCCCAAGGGCTCCAACAGGAAAAAATTTGCCCAGTCAGGGAAGGGAACAAGTAAATAAGTTAACTGAAAGAGAAGCAATAAAAAGTGGAAATAAAAAATTTTAAGAGCATTAGTTACATTGAAATACATCTTTCATATATGAACTATAAAGACTTCCAAAAAATAAAAAAAAAAAACAAGAGGAAGAGAAATAAGTTAGAATAGTGTGCCCGAGAAAAGCCTTCAAGCAAAAGCACTCTACCGCAAGACAATAGAAAATCATGGTACAAAGGAATAGAGAGCAATGGCTTTATTTTTTAGTGCCATTCTCCTAGAAGAGCTGCTAACCATAGTTAAAAAATCTCTTCTACCCTTAGCAAGAGGAAACTAGCCACTGAATAAATTAGTGTGGTAGTTAACCTTTTGAGTGATGAAGAATTGGCTGGTAATATCAGTGTTGTTATATGTATAAGATAGAGGAGTGTGGAAAGAATAGGCCATACTATTCGGTGTATATATAGGCAAATGAAAAGTTTGCCGTAACCAGTGGGAGATATCCAACGTAGTATGTGTGGCCAGTGAAAGGACTCAATAATTCTCTACAAGTAGTATCTAAATGGGTGACTAGTGCCCTGACTAATTTACAACCGAAAAAGTTATTTTTTTAAATCAAACTAATGTTTATCAAGAATGAAAATAGTCATAGAAGGTCACCAATTTAACGTCATTGTTAATCATTTCGGTGTTCATGCTATTTTTTTTTAAGGCACAGTAAACATTTTTTTTTTTTTTTAATTTAGTTAAAGAAAGTCTGACTCATTAAATCTTTTGTATGATAATCACTAAACTGCCTAAATGAAAACTAAATGGTTATCTCCGCCTATGTTTTTGTTCAATCTTATTTACCTGATAGCACTCGCAACAGACAAAGGAACTTCTTAGCAGTCATTCTGACCAGTTGGATACAGAGAGATATTGAGCTTCGGGGGATCTTGCTCTTCCTTGGTTAACCCAAACTCTTCTTGAGGTATCTTGCTAGTTTACGAATAGTTACCCTTATATAGTTTACATTTATAGCCAAATACTGAAACAAATATAAACGAATGGATCGAGAACTTATTGATATAAGGGAGTTGAAAATATATATTTTTTTTACGAATGTCTTATTTTTAGGGTAAAAAATCTATGGGAGAGAGTAGCTAATACCCTTTCCTAGTTCAGGGACGAAGAAATGGTTGAAAGTAAAGCGATAAATTAAGTCTTTTAATAGCAAAGTAACTGACTTTCTATATAGCCTTAAAAAGATGGTTTCTACCTTATCTATTCCAAAGCAGGGGTATTCTTTGCCTCTGGCTGAGAAAGTGTCTAATAACTAATTATACTTTACGCATTTCTTTTTTAAAGGATGAATAAGGACGGTATAATCCATTATTTCCTCCTTTTCTATTAATACTGGCAACACACACATGTTTGTATTTCAGCACATGCCCCTTTCTTAGGAAATTAAGGGACCAAAGGGATTTGGCATTTCTGCTTCCAATTTACATTGATTTTGCACGTGCTTCATTTACGTATCTACATTAATGCTATGTGCTATAAAAGATAATAAAGATATACAGATTATCAGAAAAAAGGAATAAATTATAATTATGGAATAAAATATATAGAAAAAAAAATAGAAGAAAGGAAGCGGACACAGGATAAAAAAAAAGAATGATAAAAAGCGAATGTAACCATCTACCGAATGGACTATGTGAGAACTCTTCAGCAAAGCCATCGCATCCCGGGTGGAATAACAATTACCGTATAAATAGGAAATATATACAGTATAGTAAAAAGGTCTATTGGAAGAAATTTTCATTATTGCTTGAGTAAAGCTAGTGACGTAAATAAAATACAGTATTTCTCAGTGAACTTACGGAGAAATTTTTTTTTTTTTTTTATCATATGCTTGGGAATATTTATTAGGAAGATTTAAGAAAAATACAAACTAGAATTTCGTAAAAGATGAAAGGGAAAATGCAGGCAATGTTCAACAAGCTACTCGACTTTGTGTCGCCGGAAGTTATGAGGAAACCATAACCGTTTTTACATTTTAGCTTTCTTGTAAGTATATCGGTGTCAGTGACCTTATATGTCACGATGCCAGGAAACCTCAAATCAATTAATCAATCCCATATGTATATCCTGCAGGTTATATATAAAAGGATATATATATATATATATATATATATATATATATATATAAAATTTCAGATAGAAACCGATTAGAATCACGTCCCAATATATCTTTAGGATTAGCCTTGATCACTTATCCTAATATTTCTTATTGAAATCTAGTCACCAATGAAGACACCTTCCCATTTATGGGCTAAATATAAGTTTTATAGGATCACTGACTGTTTGTGACTAAAAGAGTTTGTCATCCGTCTTTGAATTGATGTTCTTTGCTTTGGTGATTGTTAATATCTTTCCTAATAAACTATCCTTAAGAACCCTCCGATGCAATAAAAGGAACGATTGATCTTCAAACAAGACTTTATTCGGGTATAAAATAAAAAGCGTAATTATATTCAACATCAAGGTCCTTCGTGTTATTTTTCATGAAGAGCTGGAACTACAAAGGGGATGACATTAATATTAATCTCTCTCTCTCTCTCTCTCTCTCTCTCTCTCTCTCTCTCTCTCTCTCTCTCTCTCTCTCTCTCTCTCCAACCCCCTATTCATCGTATATATTCCATATCAAGTTCGCTTGTAAGATAAAACAAATCAAATCAAATCAAAGAGAAATACGAAATAATTTTTAGGAAAGGGATACGAGAAAAATTAAATATTTGAAGAAGAGTAACATCATTAAAATAAATATCTCCTAAATAAACTGTATAAACTTTAACAAAACATGAGGAAGAAAAATTAGATAAAATTGTATGCCCGAGTGTACCCTCAAGCAAGACAACTGTAACCCAAGACAGTGGAAGACCATGGTACAGAGGCTATGGCACTACCCCAGAATAGAGAATAATGGTTTGATTTTGGAGTTTCCTTCTCCTAGAAGAGCTGCTTGCCATAGCTAAAGAGTCTCTTCTACCCTTAGCAAGAGGAAAGTGACCACTTAACAATTACAGTATAGTAACCCCTTGGGTGAAGAAGTGTTAGGTAATCTCAGTTTTGTCAGGTGTATGAGGACAGAGGAGAATGTGTAAAGATTAGGCCAGAATATTCGGTGTATGTGTAAGACAAGGGAAACTGAGCCGTAGCCAGAGAGAAGGATCTAATGTAGTACTGTCTGGGCAGTCAAAAGATACCATAACTCTCTAGTAGT
>NC_090730.1:69452139-69457139 GCF_036898095.1 Palaemon carinicauda | reverse complement strand
ATTGTAGTTGTTTGAGGACTGGGGTGATGTGATCATATTTTCTAACCCCCCCCCCCCCCCCCCTACCGCGACCCGAGCAGCAAAATTTACAAGTTTCTGGGCTTTTTCTAAGTATACGTCGTTAGTCCCTCCCCAGATTTTAATATAATAACTTAATATACTTAACGCTAGGCTTTGAACTATTATTATTCTAGTCGAGTTATCAGAATGATCTTTTATTCTATTAATATACATCAAGATACCGCTCACTCTTCTACTTATTTCATCAATGTGATGATTAAATGTCATACATTTGTCCATATACAAACCTTGATTTTTTACATAATTGCTAGTCTTTACCTCTTCACCATCGCATCTAATTGTTATATTATTGTCAATCTTGCTCATATATTGTGAAGTACCTATAAACATGCATTGCGTTTTACTGGCATTCATTAGCAATCCTTTCCTTAATAAGTATTTTTTCATTTCTAGTAAAATAAATTCTGCCCTTTCAATTAACTCCTCCAAGTTTTCTAGCGAATCAGAGAGCAAAACTTGGGAGTCATCCGCATACTGAATTAAAAAGCAGTCCTTTATATATTTGGCCATATCATTACCGTATATCAAAAATAATATTGGGCCCAGCACAGACCCTTGAGGTACACCATATTCAACTTTCTCTAACCTCGATTTGACATTGCTAGTCTAACAGCTTGAGAACGATCTTGCAAGTAATCACCCAACCAAAAAGTATCAATATGGTGTTCTTTGCATGATTTCAACAACTCTGTATGGTTCACGCTATCGAAAGCTTTTGCAAGATCACATAAAATTAATAGGGAAATATTCTTATTGTCAATATTCTTATATATTTCATCTGTCAACTTCATGAGCGCAGTCTCTGTGGATAAGCCTCTACGAAAACCATGCTGTGTATTAGATAAGAGTTTGTTTTCTTTGAGATGTTCCATAAGCTGTTCAGCTACGATTTTTTCTATAACTTTAGACAGGACTGGTAAGATAGAAACGGGTCTAAAATTGCCTGGGTCATCTTTATCTCTGTTTTTATGAAAGGGGTTAACTAAAGGATGTTTCCAAACAGATGGGTACACGCCAGTTACTATGGACGTATTGATAATGATCGTAACATAAAAAGCAATAATTAAAAGGGAATCCTTTAAAAAACGAGTGGGAATGCCATCTACTCCAAACGCATTACTGTTGCTCAAATTTTTAATCGTTAATATTACTTTTTCCACAGTCACAGGCTCTGGTCTGAATAGGTAAATAGTATTGTCGACCTCTATTTGGGTAGTTTGCAGGTTTAGTGTGTTATATTTACAGAGAATTTCTTGTGTTTTCTTGTATGTATTCTTTCCTACATTGGCAAAAAAATTATTAAACTGGTCTGCTTTACTTTCTGGATTGTCAAATTCGACTTTAACATTTCTTCTATTAGGTACCATAGTATTTATTATTCTCCAAGTGTCTTTCATAGATTTACTTTTCCTGACTTCATCTTTAAAGTGCAAAGCTCTAGCCACCCGTATATTAGCGCTTACTTCTTTCTTCTTTTCTTTATATTCAGTGTTTAGATTTTCATTTTGCCTATCTTCTTTTAGTCTCTTCTGAGCTGCATCTCTCTCAACTATTTCTGATTTTAACTCATCTTTAATCCAAGGAGCACTTGGTCGCTTTATTTCTTTAGTGGTAACAGGGGCACATATATCTAAACAATAGTTGAACGTATCATTAAAAATTTTAATCTGTATATTTACGTCGTCTGTACTAAGAATTTGATTTAAAATAGGAGTTTGTTCTAATACCATATTGCTCAACTATTCCGGGGAATAATTTCTCAAACTTCTGGAGGTTATGATTACTGGTTTGCGTTTTGGTTTCTCAATATCAACTACAAAGGAAATGTGTTCATGGTCTGCAACTAGACTGGGATTGACTTCAATGTTATAGACACTGTCATGCTTATTCGTAATTAAAACATCTAATAAAGTGGACGAGGTAGGAGTAATTCGTGTAGGTTTTTCTATTAGCTGCCTAAGCTTTGTTACTTTCACAATGTTGTTTATTTTCGCTGTGCTAACCAACAAGTCATCATTTAGGTCACCCAGTACATATATGGGCTTTTTCTTTAAACAAGCAGCTCTTAAACATTCTAAAATATGATCATAAGTAGTATTTGAGGCATGGGGGTGTCTATATAAACATCCAACAATAACTGAGGGCAACTTACGATTTTGTATGGAAAGCCATAACTCTTCTATACCATCTAAGATCCTGGGTAAATTCAAGTTACATACTTTAACAGAAAGACCATCTTTTGCATAAATACAACAGCCTCCTCCCTTGCCTTTATCACACCTGTATACAGAATAATTTGGAAAGTCAATAAACGAATCAGAAATATTTGAAGATAGCCAGGTTTCGGTTAAACACAAAATATCCACATCATTAGCAGTAAGATAAACAGTTTAGTACAATCAGTTCTTACCTGTTTGCTTGGAATAGTAGTAACCTTAGATCCCAATATTTTCTTAAATATTAATAGAATCAAAGATGCTCTGACTTTATTCGTAATCTAGAATATTTGAGGCGAAAGAGACGCAAAGATTCCTTCTATTGTTTATTACAATAAAAATAGAAATCATGGTTGTAATCAATTACATTTTACGCTGAACAACTCTGCATAAAGGCATAAATAGTAATAACAGAAACATATTAAGTTTCTCCTGAAAAGGAAACACTAGCCACTCTATGGGAAATATGTAAATTTCACTATGAATTCTGTTGTTACTAGGAACACTGTGCATATAAGTATGCATGGCACTTGTGTTAGTCTATTATGCCTAATGTCACCTGTGTAGATAGAACAGTCTATAGTGTCATCACTAGACACAACACTCAATATGATAAACCTTGAGAATTTATCATGTACACCCTTCACTAAAAGTCCCGAATAGTGCACTGTTCTTTGCAGTAATCAAGCGGCAGGTTTTATTACACTGCCTGCCGCCACCACATGAAACTTAATTTCCTGTAATTGCTTCGCATAGTGTCTGAAGAATACTCTGGATGACTTCCATCCAGTATAAGCCCAAAGGCTTTCAAACGACATTGTCTGAAAGAAATTCAGAGATGAGGCAACTTTCTTCGGATCATGACCTGCGGATGTACTGTCTGGATCCGCTCTGCGTATAAAATAGGTGATTTTCGCCCTTATCTGTTTCAAGGATAATGTTGAACCAGACGTCTCTCCCCTGAAAAGCTGACCTCCCTTAAAGTCTGAAGTTCTATGAAGATAGACCTTTAGGCATTCCACTGGGCAGAGGGATGCTTGTTCCTTCAGAGGGCAGATTCTCCAGGGACCCCATCTCTTTAGTGGGCAGCTAGTTCTTGGCGAGAAACGTCGGGTCCAGAAAGATGTTCAGTTCTCCGCAGTCTGTGAACTGAATATGGCCATCATCCCTCGAGAGGGCCACTATTTCGCTAACTCTTGCTCCTGAGGCTAGTGCAAATAAGAATATCACCTTTTGAGTCAAGTCTTTCAGCGGGCAATCTTCATTGTTCAGAGTTGATGCTAAGTGAAGAACCTTATCCAAAGACCATGAACTGGGCTTTGGAGGGGCTGCGGGCCGAAGTTTAGCGCAGGCTTTAGGAATCTTGCTGAAGATTTCGTCTTGTTGACTTTGACTTGTATTCTTCTAAGAGTTAATACTGTCCCTAGAAATTCCGAACCTTTTCTTGACTGCTAAGGCGAGAAAATCATGATATGAAGGTTCTGGGTTTTCTGTGATGAAGCTGAGACAGTCAGTTTCTGCACTTGTTGAGTCAGAACTGGGTCCGGCTACGGGATCAGCTTCAGGCGTAGTTCCATTACCAGAGGGAACCAAACACTGTTGACCCAGTTGTGGGCCACTATTGCTGCTGTCCCTTGAAAGGATCTCAGTTTGTCGAGGACTCTCAGAAGAAGGTAGGTTGGAAGGAACAGGTAGATCCTGGACCATTTGTTCTAGTCTATGGACATTGCATCCATTGCTTCCGCTTGAGGATCCTCGTATGGGGCTACATAACGGTGTAGCTTCTTGTTGTCGCTCGTTGCGAAGAGGTCTATCTGCAGTCCTGGGACTTTGCGTTAGATGAAAGAGAATGATCTTGCATCCAGGGACCATTCTGACTCTATCGGGTTGACCTTGAAGGTGGACTGCTGACAAGTGCCATCTTTTCTTCTCCGCTAGTCAGAGGATGTCCAGTATCACTTGATTTATTTGAGGCGATCTCGAGCCTTGTCGGTTTAGGCATCTCATTACAACTTCGCTGTCTAGAACCAGACGGATGTGGATTGAGCAGCAAAGTTTCAGTTTCTTCATTGAGAGAAAAACTGCTATGGCTTCCAGAAAGTTGATGTGGAAGGTTTTGAAGAGGGGAGACCAGGTTCCTTGGACTTTCCAATGATGAGAGTGACCTCCCCACCCTTCTTTTGAGGCATCCGTGTGAACGGTGACTGATGGTGGAAGCGGTTGCAAGGGTACCTTCTTCTTCGGGTTCTTGGCCTCCGACCATGGCTTGAGAAGTGATCGCAGACGATTTGGTATCGGTCTTTTTAGATCTCTTCGAGCGTTTGATGCGTATTTTCTCGAAACTCCTGATGCATCTTTAAATTGTGCTCTCGATACTAAATCTGTAACTGAGGCAAACTAGAGGGACCCCAACACTCTCTCCTGTTGCCTTCTTGATATCCTGGCGGATTGAAGGAGTCTTTTGACAGATCCTACTATCTCTTTCCTCTTCTTTGATGGAATGGAAAGGCAGTGTGACTGTAAGTCCCAGTGGACGCCAAGCCACTGAAACTTTTGAGCTGGAGATAGTCGAGACCTTCCCAAGTTGATCTTGAATCCTAAGTGTTCCAGGAACTGGATCACTTCCTTGGAGGCTTGCATGCATTTTTCCTTGGATGCTGCCAACACCAGCCAGTCGTCCAGGTAGGCTACCTCCTGAATTCC
>NC_090730.1:69442139-69444639 GCF_036898095.1 Palaemon carinicauda | reverse complement strand
TTTGAAGTAGCCACATATGGGTGGTCGGAAAGTGAAAAAGCTATTCAAGTAATTAGATTGCTGAAAGATCCTCCGGCAATGGAGGAAATGTCTTGGCCACAAGACAATTTAAGATTTAATACTGAAATAAAAGGACGTTTAATTGAGAAATATGCCTTGCCCAATGAGAGAAAGGGAGACATAAAAGAAAATCACAAACCCAAAATAAGAAAAGGTGAATCCATTCTTAGTTTTTTATTCGTTTGCTACTCGGAGTGCTAATCTCACAGAAGGTGATATAAAACCAATTGCCTGTAAACCTATTCGCAGATTAGTAAACCCATATTTATGTGGTTATTTGTTCAATGACAGTCTCTCATTAGCAGACATAGTGAGCGCGATACAAAACGTTTTAGACAATTTGCCCGAAGAAAAAAATGACTGAAAATAACTGCCTCGATTTCGAGAAGTTGGCAGCCATGAGAGGCACTCACCGACCCCCAAAGCGGGAGAGGGGAGAATGCAGTCAGTAGGTGAGTAGAGTCTTCAGATGTAGGCAGTGTGGGGGAGAGGGGCACCGAGTGGAGTGCCTTACCCAAGGATCCCCCCACCCCCTACCCCACCCCTCCCCCACTGTTATACCTGTCAAGCCTACAGTCATCTATCTGGAGAGAGCCAAGCAAAAAACCTCGAGGACGGTTGGGTTATAGCATACGCATATCTCACCCTGCTCAACGTCTGAGGGAAAGGAAACAGAGGAAGGGGGAGACAAGGGAGATCGATGAACCCGCCCCCCCCCCCCCCCTCCCCGTGGCATAACATTAGAAGCAGCAGTGAGAGTAACGACGACGGACTTGGTAGAACAGGCACTGGGACCTCCATCGGTACCCTTGACCTCACCCTCGCAGCACTTGGGATAGGACTAGGGAGCTGCCGCGTGGCAGCTGAGGTCTTTGACCCATGCCCCATATATCCTAATGGTTCCTCCTTACCCCTGGATACGTGACATTCCTTGAGTTGATGACTAGAATTTTTTTGTGCGTGTGTGTTTATGCATTTGTGTGTGTGTTACCGTGTGAGTCTTTACACTGAACTTGCATCAAGGTCTTCAAGTCCAGAGGTATACCATAAATTGTTCTAACTCGAAAACACAAACGAATGCAAAGTTGACATTCGATCTCTATAGTGTAAAAACATCAGGATCTCGATTAAAACGAAGGAAGCAACGACTCTATATATCTATGGAAGCCCGGCTCATTATTTGGTCATAAGTTCCTACAGAAATGCTTAAATGTCCTTAATAGATATAAAAGAGCAGGGTGTCTATAATATTAGGGCTAAATAATGTCTGATTGAGGAAATCTATAAGACCTAAAATCACAGGTTTTGAAGCAGACTTAATTTAACATAAGAAAATAATTTGACAAGAGCTGGATGAAAATAAAATGCACATTCTAAAATTTTGGATATCATTTCATCGTAGTACGGATGTCCTATATAAAAACTAAGATTTCTTGTGACCACTAAGTGTGAATTTGATAATAAACAACCGTGTGGTATTAAATTATTTACCTCAACTTTATCATCAACTGATGCGTAGCCTATACTTCCAAATTTCATTAACTCAATACCAGTAAGGACGTTCATTTTTTAATTGTTTTTTTTTTTCCTTTCTTTATATTCCTAAATATGTATTAAATTATCTTCACTGTTTTCTCATGCTCCTTCTCAAAAATTACATGGATATGAACATTGAATTTTGTTTCTCACATATGTCGTCTTTGACACGAAACAAAGAAAGTCTCTATGAATCTTCGATGGAATAAACGGGGCAACAGCTCACTAATTGGAGAAAATTATTGATGCTTCTCTTCCATGGAAACACCATCTGAACCATAAGCTGCTCTCAGCGCGTAATTAATAGTTAATGGAAACAAGGATACCAAGTTAGCCTCAACAATTAGTTAATTGAATACGGTCCGTCGCACATAATATTTGATTTTCTATTTTCACCATCAATTAGAAGTCCTTACATTCCTCATAATAATTCTCTTGTTTCCAGTTAACTCCTAGACATTTCATATCTATATGTCTGAAGACAAGGTAGGAATGTGACGCCTGACTGAGCAACAACCATTCACTGATTTCAAATCAAGTTTCTTTTTGTCAATTCTGTCAGAATTTCAAGGAACCAAATAATCGTAATGCATCTATTGTATGAGACTAATTAATGTTTAGGCCTACTTGTCAACATGATAGATGATAAGTGCATGTACTGTTGACTTATCAACCTAATAAGTCTATACATTGGCGCTCATTTGTGAGAATGTAAACAAATGGTGTTTCAGTTTGGTAGCTCATTTACTTGCTGCGTATATGGTACAGTATTATTCTCTATAGACTTTAGCTAAACTTTATTATATATTATATACTAGCAGCAAATGGTTCATTAGCTGGCAGTGTATATTAGGAATTTATTAATTGACTCATATATGCTATTAGGAGTCAGTGTAATTTCATA
>NC_090730.1:69432139-69437139 GCF_036898095.1 Palaemon carinicauda | reverse complement strand
CGCATAGGAACAAATTTGCATCTCTGCCACTCTCCAGTTAGGGTACCACCTCAACCTTTCCTAAAGAAGGGTTAAGGAGAGTGGACTTTGCTTAAATCAGGGAACAATCTTAAAAGACATACCATGATAAAAATATCCATATATTAATCTAAATGCTCAGTACATATCTAATAAAAATGAGTGTGGGCGAGTAAAACGCAGGGTTCACTATGAACTAGTTTATTAAAATTTGATAAACGTGCATATCAGATCTACCTTTATAAAAAAAATTTAAACAGTGGATGATATCTATTAAACCACAAAGAAAACAGTCAACAGAAAATAACGTTTCATCTACAATGAAACAGACTTGCCACTTTAATTGAATAAGTAATAATCCTACAGTCTGTATACTGTTTAATTACACTAGCGTAAGGAACGTTTGGCACAAGTGTCCGTATTATGCTATAGTTCACCAACGTCAATGGAACAGTTCGTAAGGACACCTTTCTGGCCTATCGCTCAGTGTGTAGTACACACAGTGACTACACACCCACCCTCTTAATTAATCGTCCCAAATTAATTACACTGTTCCTCGCAGAGTTAAAACAGAAGGTTAAAGGATTCTACCTGCTGCTACCAAAGATTACTATAGTTGCTCCACTTGCTTTGCATAGTGCATAAAGAGCACCTTGGATGACCACCAGCTGGTGAACGAACAAAGATGTTCAAGGTCCATATAAATAAGGAAATTTTATGGAAGAAGCAACTCCTCTCGGATCATGACTAGCGGGTGTACTGTCAGGACCCGATTCGCGAATAACACAGGTGAGTTTCGCCCTTAGTAATAGAAAACCTTGAGCCCGAGGTTTCTCTCTGAACAGCTGTCCTCCCATAAAGTCTGAAGTTCTATGAAGATAGACCTTTAGGCACCCCACTGGACATAGAGAAACATCTTCCTTCAGAGGGTAGATTCTCTAGGGGCCCCACCTGATGGTGGGTAGCATGTTCTTGGAAAGAAACTAGGGAGAGAAAATCATGAGATGTAGGTTTCTGGTTTTCTGTAATGAAGCGAAGACAGTCGACTTCTGTACTTGCTGAGACAGGGATGGATCTGGTAGTGGAAGAAATTTTAGGCGTAGTTCCAATGCCAGAGGGAACCACATGCTATATGGCCACTTGTGGGCCACTATTACCACCATCCCTTTCAAGGATCTCAGCTGGTCAAGGACCTTCAAAAGGAGGTTGTGCGGAAGGAACAGATAGATACCAGACCATATGTTCCAGTCTAGGGACATAGCGTCCACGGCCTCCGCTAGCGGATCCTCGTATGGGGACACATAACGATCCATTTTCTTGTTGTCTTTTGTCACAAAGAGGTCTATCTGCAGCTCCGGGACTTGACTCGAGATGAAGGAGAACGATCCTGCATCAAGGGACCATTCTGACTCTATTGGTGAAAACCTGGATAGAGCGTCCGCTGTCACATTGCGGAACCCTTGAATGTGAACTGCTGACAGGTGCCATTTTTTCCTTTCTGCCAAATGAAAAATGGCCAACATCACTTGGTTGATTTGAGGCGACCTCGACCCTTGTCGATTCAGGCATCTCACTATCACCTCGCTGTCTAGAACCAGTCTTATGTGGGTCAAGTGGCGAGGAGATACCTTCTTTAAAGTCAGAAGCACTGCCATAGCGTCTAGAAAGTTAATGTGAAATGACTTGAAGAGATTGGACCAAGCTCCTTGGACTCTCTTCTGATGAGAGTGACCCCCCAGCCTTCCATTTAAGCGTCTGTGTGGATAGTTACTGACGGGGTAGGAGGTTGAAGAAGTATTGATTTCTTCAGTTGCTTGGTATTGGACCACGGCTTGAGAAGCGATCGCAGTCGAGTCGGTAAAGGTCTTATTAGATCTCTTCACGCCTTTGATGCGTATTTCCTCCAGACTCCTGTTGCATCCTTTAGCTGTGCTCTTAGCACTGGATCTGTTATTGAAGCAAACTGTAGAGAGCCCAGCACTCTCTCCTGTTCGTGTCTTGATATCTGTTTGGATCTCAGCAGTCTCTTGACGGATCCTGCTATTTCCTTCCTCTTCTTCCAAGGAATGGAAAGTCAATGTGACTCCAAATTCCAATGGATTCCCAACCACTGAAATATTTCAGCAGGAGAAAGTCGAGACTTTTTTATATTGATCTTGAATCCCAGATGTTCCAGGAACTGGATCACTCTCTTAGAAGCTTGCATGCATTCTGTCCTGGATGTTGCCCACACCAGCCAGTCGTCCAAGTAGGCTACTACTTGGACCCCCTTTAGGCTTAATTGACGGACGGCTGCGTTCGCGAGATTCGTGAAAATCCTTGGGGCTATGTTTAGCCCGAAAGGCATGGCTCTGAAGGCGTAAAGTTTTCTATGTAACTTAAAGCCTAGGTAGGAGGAGAGGTGACGATTAATTGGAACATGACAATAAGCATCAGACAAGTCTATAGAGACAGTATATGCCCTCTTGGGCAGTAGGATCCTTATGTGTTAAAGTGTGAGCATTCTGAACTTATAGTTCATTATGAACTTGTTGAGTGGCGACAAGTCAAGAATGACTCTGAGTTTATCTGAGTCCTTCTTTGGAACACAAAACAGCCTCCCTTGAAATTTGATGGACTTAACTTTCCGAATCACTCTATTATCTAAGAGCTCTCGGACGTATTCTTCCAAAACGGTGGTTGAGTGTTGGGAAGACTGAAGAAATTGAGGTGGAGGGCTGCTCCAACTCCAACCTAGACCATTCTTTATTAGGCTGTGGGCCCAGGGATTGAAGGTCCAGCAATCCCTAAATAGCTGTAGCCTCCCTCCTACCGGAAGCATCTCACTTCTGCTGTTGTAGATCTGACGTCTCTCCTCCTTGACAGCGTCCTCCCCTGAATCCCCTTCCTCTTGAAGGGCGTCTAGAAGAACCTCTGGCTGTTCCTCTAGCCCTCGAACGAAAGGAAGAAGTCTGCCTTTCGAAGGCAGGGTTAAAAACTGGCGACTGAGTCGCCACTTGTTGAGGTACCAGTTGGTACGTGGTTGGAGGTTGTGCCATCATCTCAGGCACCGCGGTCACAGGAAGTTTTTGCTGTTGATGCTGTCGGTAAGGTATAGCCAGCCGAGAAGATGGCCTAGTCGTTTTTGTCTTCCTCTTGGGTTGGGGACCCTCATCATGAGAAGACTTCGTCTTAAGATCTAAGCCCCACTTTTTGAGAAGGTTCCTATTCTCTATGGCGGCCTTGTCCTACCTCTTTAACCACGTCATTAGGAAAAAGGGTCTTTACCCCAGATACAAGAGGATATCAGTTTCCTCGGTTCGTGTGTCACCGCAGCCAAGGCAAACACAAACTCTCTACAGGCTCTCCTAGCTTTAATAAAGCTATAGAGATCCTTTGTAACCGTGGCCAGATGAGTTTTGGCCACCACCATGAACATGTCCTGGATCTTGGGGTCACTTGCCATTGATTCTAATGTCGTTTACAACGACATTAATGCCGCAAGTCTTTCCTTTGTCTCTTGCTCCCTGCGCAAGAGAAACTCCGACAGCTTAGGGAATTCCTCACCGAACTGACGTTCAGCAATATCAGCTTCCAGCTTCCCGACTGAGAAGGTAAAGTGTACGTCCTTCCAGTCTTCTTGGTCCAAGGGCAAGGTCAGAGATAACGGCTTGCACTCCTCCAAGGAGGGGCATGGTTTCCCTGCCTCCACCGCCTTTAAGGCTGCCTTATATCCCTTTTTCCTGAAGGGAAAGGTTTCTGGTAGGAGAGGCCACAAAAGAGGGAAGCTTCTTACTCAAGGCTGGCACCTTTGAGTTCGTGAAGCCCCTGTTTCATCGAGCTTGATAGTAACACCTGAGCTTTACCATGATCCAAAACTATGACCTCCTTCGGCTCAGTCTCCTCCTTTGAGGCTGGCTCGATTCCTAAGGCGGACATAACGGTCCGGGTAGGAATCCTTATTGGGCCAAAATTCCACCTCTTCAAGGGGAATTGCTCCCAACTTTTCAGATATAACGATCTTCCCGATTGTCATTGGCATATGTTCGGCATACCTCCAAGGATTGGTATCCGAACACAAAGGAAGATCCTTCACGTTGAGTCGCTTCTGGGCCCCACGTGATACTGCAAGTCTACATAACTCCAGTTTCATTGCAGCCTCTTTCTCATCATTCTTCTTCTGAATTTGTTGGATCATCTCAACAATAGAAGAAAGATTCCTTCCCAGGTCATCTGGGATAGCAGACAATGTAGAGGGAACAGGTTCTGGGTCCGGAACCGATGTAACCGACACCTTATCGATTTCTTTCTCTTATACTTGAGGAGTCTGGCACAGCTCCTCCTCTTGACCTTCTCCTAGAAGGTCCTTTTTTGTAAAATCCGACACCTCCGACATCCTATCGTCCAATTGGATGTCTTGAAGGGCGGCCGAGACTTCAGAATCCACCGGATTCTGGGTAATTGGTATCTCCTCCTGAGGCTAGGGGATGATTGCATCAGCCGATGCTTTAGGGAAAAGGTAGGCCCTCATCTTCTCATTTGGAAGGTAGGAGCCTAAGGTGTTTTTCTGAAAACCCCTCACCCAGGATCGCAACTTTTCCCTGGCAGTATCCCTTGACTCCGTTGACTTGGGGTTGTCAAAAGCCTCAGTAATCAGGTTAGAACATACTGTACAAACCTGAGGGTCCCAATACCGGAGATCACCTCTGGAGGCTACGCATGGTGCGTGCCTCCTACAGTATTGATGTCCACAGAAGTACTTACTGTGGACATTACAGAACACACTCCAGCACTTCGGATGGTCCTCCTGTAAAGAAAAGAAAAATCCATGAGTATCAAGTGAAGGCTTTTCACTTATATTGAAACATTTAGCTTATAAAGAAAAGCTATAAAAGAAAGAAGGAAGGACACATACTTGTATTTCCTGTCCAGTCAATAGCCGTAACCTCCCAAAATATTAAAACTAAGGTTAATTCTATACTAGAATACTTTATATAATTTCC
>NC_090730.1:69407139-69424639 GCF_036898095.1 Palaemon carinicauda | reverse complement strand
GTTAACCCTTTGGGTGACGAAGATATGTTTGGTAATCTCAGTGTTGTCAGGTGTATGAGGACAGAGGAGAATCTGTAAAGAATAGGCCACACTACTCGGTGTAAGTGTAGGCAAAGGGAAAGTGAACCATAACTAGTGATAAGGATTCTATATAGTATTGTGTGGCCAATCAAAGGACACAATAACTCTCTAGCGGTAGTATTTCAATGAATGGATGGTGCCCCGGCAAAGCTACTACCTATGAAAGGGCCTCGGCTAGATCTCGCTAGTCGTTTCTAAATCAACTCGTCACCTACTTCATGCATCATAATCGTCAACCTTGTATGGCTGTGTCTTTCAACTCTTCTAGCCCAGTTGAAAATTTGGTGAACTAATCCCTCTTTGGGAGTACAAAGATCATGCCGAAGCCATCTCCATGTACCACCCACCCTGATCTTATCCACATATGGCACTGGATTAATATCTCTTGAAGTTTCATTTCTAATCCTCTTCTGTCCTTTTACTTTCAATATATGTCTGAGGGCTTTGTTCTCAAATCTCAAAACCTGTTAGATATTATTTCAATGTCATACCACGACTCATGTCTATACGCTACCACCGATCTTAGTAACCTCGTATATAGTCGGATTTTTATGTGTATATACAGGCGATATGATTTCCAAATTTTCCTTAACCTAGCAATGTTCGGATTTTTTTCTTTTAATATCCCATTAAATGCTAGATTCTGTATTAATCTTAATTCCCAAATATTTAAATGGTTCCACCTCATTAATCATTTCTCCTTCATATGAGATTTCATCTTCCATTGCATATTCCTTTCCCATCATCTCCGTCCTTTTTCTATTTTTCTTAAGCCTAACCTCATGTAAAAGCCCAAACATCCCCAAATTTTTTATACATTAAAAAATCCATGAGGAGGATAAACAACATAGTTGACAACACATTCCCTTGGGTTACTCCATTGTTCACTGGAAACTCCTTTGATAGGACCCCATTAACACTGAATTAGCTCTTGCTATGCTTAATCAAATTTACATAATAACGCAGAACTCTACACAAATTTGGTTAGTGCACCCTATCAAAAGCTTTTCGTATTCCACAAATGTCATCAAAAGTGGATTTATATATTCTACACATTGCTGTACAATGTCTTAAAATTTTAATTTGGTCAGTACAACTTCTACCTCTTCTAAATCCTGCTTATTCATATCTCAGCTTTTCATCAATATTTCTTACTAGTCTCTCTGGAATGAGCATACGATATATTTTCAATATGACTGACGTAAGTATGATGCCTCTGTAATAAATGCGTTCAGTCAGATCTCCTTTTTTGCCATTTTTACCATCACGCCTAGTTCCTGTTCATCAGGTTTTGCCTCTTCATGCCGTATTCTTCAAAATGTTGTGAGTATTCTAGTAGTCACTTAATTTTCCGCCAAAATCGTCTCGTCGGCTATTCCATTGCATACAAGGGTTTTCCATCTATTGAGTCTTTTGATAGGAGCCTCGACTTAAAACACACTGAATTTATTCAGGAAAGATTTGAAGTGAATAAATTGATTGATATACCTAAAGCTCAGGAAGACTCTCTCTCTCTCTCTCTCTCTCTCTCTCTCTCTCTCTCTCTCTCTCTCTCTCTCTCTCTCTCTCTCTTTATACATATATATATATATATATATATATATATATATATATATATATATATATATATATATATATATATATATATATATATATATATATATATATATATATATATATATATATATATATATATATATATATGTATATATATATATATATATTATATCTATATATATGTATATATATATATATATATATATATATATATATATATATATATATATATATATATATACATATATATATATATATATATATATATATATATATATATATATATATATATATATATATATATATATATATATTCAAATAAGCCTTTTATATTTTTGATATATTAATGTCTGGATTCTCTTAACGACCTCGGGATCAGAGCCCCAGGCGAAATCACACAAAGACAAGACCTTGTGACCGGTTGGGAATCGAACCCTGGTCGGCAAGCCTGTATAGACAGTGATAAACCCCTTGGCCAAGTGATTTAGTCATTGTCTATACAGGCTTGCCGACCAGGGTTCGATTCCCGGCAGGTCACAAGCTCTTGTCTTTGTGTGATTTCGCATGGGGCTCTGATCCCGAGGTCGTTATGAGAATCCAGACATTAATGTATCAAAAATATAAATGGCTTATTTGAATGTGAAAAAACACGTCTAAATGTGCAAAATTTATCATATATATATATATATATATATATATATATATATATATATATATATATATATATATATATATATATATATATATATATATATATACTGTGTGTGTATCTATGTGTGAGCGTGTGCATGTGTTTGTGACTTAAATATAGTTCGATTGACTAATATGAGTTAGGCTGTATAGAAGTAGCAGGTCCGGTTGACATCTTCACTATGTCGATTAGTTTTGTGATGAAAATGGTCTTGAAATATCTTTCTTGATCTTGGTAATGAATGGTATTACACTTGTAGGGATTTTTGGATGGCGGAAATCATGGCACTACCTGCCTTTCTCCAGTTGTTTTCTAAACTATATAAGGAAATGTAACTGTTTATTAATGACTGTCCAATAATTTTAGCGAATTTCATAAAATTTAAAACAGATTTCAAGCTGTTTTCATCTTATAGCATAATGACTGGAGTTGAAAAGAACCGTGTAGATATAATCAAAGTCAGCAACTCTTTTGGGTGCACTACTTAAGAAAACTTACTAACTTCCATTTTTTTTTGTGAGGTCATAAAAAAAACATTGAAAATACATATTTAAGAATATTTTCACACACAAAGGAGTAACAGGCTGAGTAAATACCTGGTTGCCGTTGTTACGATAGCATGCCTCTAATATAGCTTTTGTGCATATGCCGGTCAATGGTAACTCGTATACTTTATTTATTTGATAAGCTTATAATAATATGAAGGTCAGTCTTATTTAAGACCTATGATAATTCAGTTACTTTCAAATCATAATCGACCCCTAGTAACAAAAAATTACCATTCGTAATAGTCCTAAAATATTAGACAATATTAATTCTTATAAGAGGTCTGTAAACAAATACATAAAGGTTTAACCTTTAAAATAGGCATATACTTACTGCTGATTATATCGAATCGTAATTCTAACGTTAGACATGTGTTCAATAAAGACTTAATACTTAAAACAGAAAATTATGAAATGAGCTAGCATGATTGCTATAACAGAGGAACGGAAGTGTGTGTAGCGGGGAGGAGGGGGGTCGCTAATTTTGATCCAGCTGATAGTCAGCTGACTAGTACCAAATGGTTTGTTTTCCATACTTATCCGATGTCCGATGTCATGATAGACGAGAGACTAAAACGGATATATTTTCTATTTTCATCCCCGCCAAGGAGCTTATAATGTTGAGTCGGTTTATTTATTCATTTATCTGTGGACAGGATTACGTCAAACTACGCGACGGATTTTGACGAAATCTTCACCAAAGATAGATCTTAGGACTTGGACGACCCAACTAAATTATAGATTTGATCCGGATTCTAGACCCATGTTTCTATTTTTCAAAATTTTAAAGATTACATCAAAATAATTTGACGCAAATAGACGATATTTCCACCAAAGATAGATATTAGGTCGTCCTTTAACTTTTGGAGATGATCCGTATCGACATCCGGATTGTATATCTGGATCTGCATTTCATCACACTTTTAAAGATTACATCAAAACAAATTGACAAAACTTCTACACAGAAAGATCTTTGGTCATGGACGACTCCAAGAACTTACTCAAGTACTGACTACGGTTCCAAATCCGGATTAGCATTTTTCAAAAATTTTCAACGTTACGTCGAAACAAATTACCACATCATATTTTCATAACATTTTAGCAATGAATAGATATTATGCATGGGAAGAACCCATAAATATTTGGGATGATACGGATCAAGATCCTGATTTTGGATCAACATTTTACTTTTCACCCTCTACAGTGCAGTCAGCACATGAAAAGAGGGAGACGATATCAGTAGGCTCAAGTTGAATGTTGGTAATATTCATTGGTAGAGGAATCAAATGTTTAGAAATAATTACTCAAGTACTGCGAAATAAGATAAAAGGAAGAACAAACCCAAATGGGGGAAACAATCGAAAACATAAAATATGAAATATGTAAAGAAATCTATCGTTAAAAATGAAGGACCAACAACCTTTATAAATGTATCTTATAAAAGATTTACGGCTGTTAAGAAAGATGGAATAGAAGAGAAAATGGAGAAAAATAATGAAATATAAGATACAGAAGTTTGGTTTGCAAAAGGGGAAGTGTAAAAAATAATATATTTATTTTTCAATATTTTGTGGAATAACTTTACAAGAAGAAAAGCTTAAATGCATTTCAATTGACTTTAGAAAGGAATTTGACTCAATTTAGAGAGAAAAAATAATACGAATTATATAAGACTATTGACAACACCCAAAAGGAAAGTCAAAATAGGATGTGAATTAGATGAAGATTTTGACGTAACGAGCGGGATAAAGCGGAGATGTACCGGGCCGACTACTTTATTCAAATTAATCGCATACATAACAAATAGAGAATTAGAAAGGAAATAACCCAATTTTGTGGACAAAATGGTAAAGATTTTTTAACTATTCCTTGCATACGACGGTCTTACAGTAGCAATATAAGATTTAACAGAATAATAATAGAATTATATAAGGTTGAAGATTAGATATAAACAAAAATAAGTCATATACTGATGTATATTGTGAAAGAAAAACTGGAAGAGATACAGTGTATGGAAGTAACAGATATCATACAATTATTAGAAATAGAAGTAGAAGGTTAAAAGAAAAAGACAAAATCTGTTTAAAAAACAATAGCAGAAAATGATGTAGAAGGAAGAGGAAAAGATGAAAATATATACCAAATGTGGAAAAGGGGGAAAAATAAAATTAAAAGAATAAAATAAAAAAATAATGAAATTCTTTCAGGGTCTCTGAAATTACAGTTTTAAGTCCGATAATTATCATCATCTGGTCACTTTCCCCCATATTATGTCCACTTTTATCAGCCATTTACCCTTTGCCTACACACCCATTGAATAGTCAGGCATATTCTTTACAGATTCTCCTCTGTCCTCATCTACTTGACAACGCTGAGATTACCAAACAATTCTTCTTCACCTAAGGGGTTACTGCACTGTAATTGTTCAGTGGTCACTTTCCTCTTTGTAAGGGTAGAAGTGACTCCTTAGCTATGGTAAGCAGCTCTTCTAGGACAAAGACACTCCAAAAGAGAATCATTGTTCTGTAGTCTTGGGTAGTGCTATAGCCTCTGTAGCATGGTCTTCCACTGTTTTTGGGTTGGAGTTCTCTTGATTGAGGGTATACTCGGGCAAACTATTCTATCTTATTTCTTTTCATCTTGTTTTGTTATTTTTTAAACCTTATATAGAAAATATTTATTTTACTGGTGTTACTGCCTTGAAATGTTTGCTTTTTCCTATTTTTTCCTTCCTTTACTGGGCTATTTTCCCTGTTGGAGCCAATAGGCTTCTAACATCCTTCTTTACAACTAAGGTTATAGGTTCATAAGTAATAATGATAATAATAATAATAATAATAATAATAATAATAATAAAAATAATAATAATAATAGGCAATGATTCTTTGGCAGTGGGATATCTTATATCAATGCTATAACTATAAAACCTGATTACCGGTAACCTCCCATTCTTGAAAAATGAACATATTTCACCTCCTTTTTTTTTTTCTTACAGAAAAAAATTTTCATCCACGATGAATTATGTTTGCTTTCATTGCTCAGCCACTCTTACGTAAACTCAGGCTGTTTGCTTTTCTCCTTCAGAGCCGAGGTTTCAATCTAGCGACTCCGTGAGGGTCTGCCGATATGCAAAATGCATATTCACTCATGTGGTGAGAGGAGCTTCTTTTAACCCTTCCTTTAACAAAGTAAATAGAGCATGTTGAACTAATCAGGATCACTTTGATTCTACTCTTTGTTGGTAATTTATATTTGACTTAGGGAAAGACGCAGAGCCTACCATATATATATATATATATATATATATATATATATATATATATATATATATATATATATATATATATATATATATATATATATATATATATATATATATATATATATATATATATATATATATATATATTTATAGATATATATATATATATATATATATATATATATATATATATATATATATATATATATATATATATATATATATATATATATATATATATATATATATATATATATATATATATATATATATATTGGTGAATAAACATACATAGAAGAATTTAATTCACTTGTTTGAGCATTGCTTTCCTCCTTTTTTTTCTTGTTTTTTTTTTCTTAGGATATTTGAATCGTTTTTTCGGGAGGCCTGACCGCAGAATATTAGACCTATTCCATTTATGATAAATATACCTCATTCACTTAATGAAGTAGGACACTTATTTTACTGAGGTATTTGATATAAACTTAGAATTTTCCCCATAAATGATTACCAGATTGCATTAAATCTCATATGAGGTTGGTCTCAGGATAAATGAAAAAAAAAAAAAAAAAAACATAATGAGAGTAAAATCTGCAATCGAAGATGAAATATCATAAGGAGAAAAAATCAATGACGTGAAATCAGTTAAATATTCAGGAACTATGATCTCGGATACATGACATTAGAGCTTGAGTTTAATGCAAGATTGAAAAGACAACGCTTGAGTAAAATCTAAGAAAAAATCGCCTGGAATTTCGTGTACGAATCAGGCTATATATCAGTTATGTCATATCGGTGTTACTGCATGGACATGAGTCGTGATATTACAATGAAACAAGATCCTACATATTTTGTAGATTTGAGAACAAAACCCTCAGAAGAATAATGGTAGTTAATGGCAGAACAATATTAGAAATGAAACTACATGACAGATTATTCGTGTGCCTTATGAGGATGAGATAATGGTGAGCGCCAGATAGAGATAGTTCGCACTCCCAAAGAAAGATTAGATCCCCAAACTTTAACTTGGGTTCCACAAGATACTAAAAAACTTTGAAGACCCACGCCTATATGGCTGAGAACTATAAAACATGAAGTAGATGAATAATGCAAAAGTGTGGATATAAAAAAACTCATCTGGAGAAATCTAACAAAGACCATTTGCGACAATAGGCGTAGGAGGAGATGATAGAGATGATGAGGATAATGATGATGATGATGGTGCTGGTGATGATGATATATATATATATATATATATATATATATATATATATATATATATATATATATATATATATATATATATATATATATATATATATATATATATATATATATATATATATATTTACCTGTATATATGTAAATATATATACATATATATATATATATATATATATATATATATATATATATATATATATATATATATATATATATATATATGGATAAATATCAACACAACATCGCGTTCAAATAGAAATAAATTTCTACCTCATACTTGGGATCGAACGCTAGCCCCTTCTAATGAAAGGCCAGGTCAAAACCAACCATGCCACGAGAGGACATAAAAGAAATCGGAACTTAACTGCTACCCAGCAGTCCAGGATTTACCTGGCGAGACATCAGTCTCTTACCAGCGAGTTTTACCCGATTTCCCGTCCCACCAAGTGACACAATTGGCAGTAATTCATTCAAATTACCCCTAATGAGTCAATAGGGATAAATATCAACACAACATCATGTTCAAATAGAAATAAATTTCTACCTCATACTTGGGATAGAACGCTGGCCCCTTCTAATGAAAGGCCAGGTCGAAACCAAACATGCCACTAGAGGACATAAAATACATCGGAACCTAACTGCTACCCAGCAGTCCAGGATTTACCTGGCGAGACATCAGTCTCTTACCAGCGAGTTTTACCCGATTTCCCGTCCCAGCACGTGACACAATTGGTGGGAATTCATTCAAATTACCCCTAATGAGTCAATATGGATAAATATCAACACAACATCGTGTTCAAATAGAAATAAATTTCTACCTCATACTTGGGATCGAACGCTTGCCCCTTCTAATGAAAGGCCAGGTTGAAACCAAACATGCCACGAGAGGACATAAAAGAAATCGGAACCTAACTGCTACCCAGCAGTCTAGTATTTACCTGGCGAGACATCAGTCTCTTACCAGCGAGTTTTACCCGATTTCCCGTCCCACCCCTGACACAATTGGTAGTAATTCATTCAAATTACCCCTAATGAGTCAATATGGATAAATATCAACACAACATCGTGTTCAAATAGAAATAAATTTCTACCTTATACTTGGGATTGAACGCTGGCCCCTTCTAATGAAAGGCCAGTTCGAAACCAACCATGCCTCGTGAGGACATAAAAGAAATCGGAACCTAACTGCTACCCAGCAGTCCAGGACTTACCTGGCGAGACATCAATCTCTTACCAGCAAGTTTTACCCGATTTCCCGTCCCACCACGTGACACAATTGGTAGTAATTCATTCAAATTACCCCTAATGAGTCAATATGGATAAATATCAACACAACATTGTGTTCAAATAGAAATAAGTTTCTACCTCATACTTGGGATCGAACGCTAGCCCCTTCTAATGAAAGACCAGGTCAAAACCAACCATGCCACGAGAGGACATAAAAAAAAACGGAACCTAACTGCTACCCAGCAGTACAGGATTTACCTGGCAAGACATCAGTCTCTTACCAGCGAGTTTTACCCGATTTCCCGTCCCACCGCCTGACACAATTGGTAGTAATTCATTCAAATTACCCCTAATGAGTCAATATGGATAAATATCAACAGAACATCGGGTTCAAATAGAAATAAATTTCTACCTCATACTTGGGATCGAACGCTGGCCCCTTTTAATGAAAGGCCAGTTCGAAACCAACCATGCCACGTGAGGATATAAAAAAAATCGGAACCTAACTGCTACCCAGCAGTCCAGGACTTACCTGGCGAGACAGCAATCTCTTACCAGCAAGTTTTACCCGATTTCCCGTCCCACCACGTGACACAATTGGTAGTAATTCATTCAAATTACCCCTAATGAGTCAATGTGGATAAATATCAACACAACATTATGTTCAAATAGAAATAAGTTTCTACCTCATACTTGGGATCGAACGCTAGCCCCTTCTAATGAAAGACCAGGTCAAAACCAAACATGCCACGAGAGGACATAAAAGAAATCGGAACCTGACTGCTACCCAACAGTCCAGGATTTACATGGCGAGACATCAGTCTCTTACCAGCGAGTTTTACCCAATTTCCGGTCCCACCACCTGACAAAATTGGTAGTAATTCATTCAAATTACCCCTAATGAGTCAATATGGATAAATATCAACACAACATCGTGTTCAAATAGAAATAAATTTCTACCTCATAATTGGGATAGAACGCTGGCCCCTTCTAATGAAAGGCCAGGTCGAAACCAACCATGCCACGTGAGGACATAAAAGAAATCGGAACCTAACTGCTACCCAGCAGTACAGGATTTACCTGGCGAGACATCAGTCTCTTACCAGGGAGTTTTACCCGATATCCCGTCATACCACGTGACACAATGTGTAGTAATTCATTCAAATTACCCCTAATGAGTCAATATGGATAAATATCAACACAACATCTTGTTCAAATAGAAATAAATTTCTACCTCATTCATGGAATCAAACGCTGGACTGCTGGGTAGCAGTTAGGTTCCGATTTGTTTTATACACACAAACACACACACACACACACACACACATATATATATATATATATATATATATATATATATATATATATATATATATATATATATATATATATATATATATATATATATATATATATATATATATATATATATATATATATATATATATATATATATATATATATATATATATATATATATATATATATATATATATATATATATATATATATATATATATATATACATACATACATATATATATATATATATATATATATATATATATATATATATATATATATATATATTTACTGTACATATGCATATCTATATATATATATATATATATATATATATATATATATATATATATATATATATATATATATATATATATATATATATATATATATATATATATATATATATATATATATATATATATATATATATATATATATATATATATATATATATATATGATTATACACGTATATATATATATATATATATATATATGATTTTACACGTATATATATATATATATATATATATATATATATATATATATATATATATATATATATATATATACACGTTTATATAGGCATATATATATATATACATATATATATACATATATATATATATATATATATATATATATATATATATACATATATATATATATATATATATATATATATATATATATATATATATATATATATATATATATATTGCATATAAATATAAAGATATCCAAACTATATTTCATGAATTCACTCTCGACATGCTGTAACTTCCCAATCTGATTCATGATTCTAACATTCATATTACCTATTTTCAATTTTTCTTTAGTATTTATGAAGCGGGAGATTCTTAGCCCCCACCCCCGGCTACGCCCAGCACTGTGAGCAATTCTGCCATCTTCTCTTTCCATGACTGACTAAATCCATAGAGGATTCAATGGCTAGATACATCAAAGGATAGCCAGTTCCTTGTGAGGCGCAGTGCCTATCTAACTAAGGCAAGTGATCCCTGCCGGTCCCTACTAATTATAGTAACATCTATCACCAGGCATCAGGATTAAAAGCCGAAGAGACAGTTTTTACATTACCTTGCCAGTGACTTCATCGACGTAAAGGGGGCATTTTCTCTACACCCAAAGCTCATTACTCTACCAAGTTGCTCCTCCGCCTATACGAGTATAACTGTGGCTAACTGTATATCATCAGCCATGATTAGTGTACTGAAGGAGAGAGACATCAAACATCTCCTTTCACCAGCATTTGTTTATGGACTTTTAATACCCACGTATACTTGAAATTTTCTTAGTTCATTAATCCAGTCCAGATATTCTTAATTTCCATATAATATGTCATTTTACCATATACAGTATGTCCAGCCCATGTTCCTTTTTCTTTCTCCTTTTCTTTATTATACTTTCCATACCTCTGGGATTTAGTAAGGCTGTCAGTTTCTGAACTATAACTCAATATTGGTAGAGCTATATGATTAGATACTATTCGTTTTTCAGGGAAAGTGGCATTTTACTTTCCAAGATATCCTTTTATTCACCAAAAGCTCTCCATCATATGCTCATCCTTTTTATAATTTCAATATCCAGTCCGAAAGCACTTTTTATCTGTTCTAAGTATGTAAATTCACTAACAATCTTCAGAGGTTCGTACTTCACCCTTATCTTTTGTCTTTCTGCATTTTCATTAACGCTACCTTTGTTTAATTCACATTAGGTCGGTTTTCTCTATTCTAATTCTCTATTACAATTCATCTCATAAATCACTAAACCAAACTATGACGTCTGTAAATCTCAAGTTGTGAAGGTCATCATTATCTTCGTCCCCCACTACGTCTATAAATGCGAAGGGCCTCTGTTAGATTTCACCAGTCACCTCTTTTTTGAGCTTTTAAATCAATACTTCTCCATTCATCATCTACTTCGCGCGTCATCATCCTCAGCCTTGTGGTGCCCAGATAAAATTTTGTGACCTAACCTCTCTTGGGAAGTGCGTAAAGCGTGATAAAATATTCTCCATCTACCCTTCACCATGATATCTTCCACATATGGCATACTTATGGATACATTTCTAATCCTGTCCTGCACTCTAACTCTCAATATTCTAAAGGGCATTGTTCTCAGATCGATATAATCTATTGGCTATTTAGTTATTGGCCTACCACGACTCATATCCATGTAGTAACACCGATCTTACTATACAGATATATAGTCTGATTTTATGTGCAATTTTAGGCGACTTGAATACAAAATTCTACTTAACCAAGACATTGTCTGGTTTGCTTTTTTTTCAATCTTTAGTTAAACTCAAATTCTAAATACTTGTATTAGAGATCATAGTTTCTAAATATTTTTATGAGTCTATTCTACTAAACTTTCTGCTTCCAGTGATATTACATTTTCCAGTGCATATTCTGTTCTCTTCTATTTTTCTTGAGACTTTCCTCATGTGATCTTTCATACATTCTGGTAAGCAAGTATTGAAAGTCCTGTAGTGTTCTGCTAATAAGGACAGCATCATCAGCATATCCTAGGTCTCCTAATTCCCTATTCTAATCGAGTCCAAGCCTTCACTACCATCCCAACTGTTCTATATATTACAAAATCCAAAATCCAAGAAAAACAACATAGGTGACAATACATTCTCTTGGGGTTTAAATGTTTTAAGACCGCTCATGACTGGCAGAGGAAAGGGACAGTGACATTGCCCTATCAAGCGGGACAATGCCCTAGAGACTGACCATATTTCATATGATCAGCGCCCAATCCCCCCTCTCCACCCAAGCTAAGACCAGGGAGGTCCAGGCTATGGCTGCTGATGACTCAACAGATACACCTATAGGCTCCCCCAAACACCCCCCTCCCCAGCCTAAGCTCACAGGGACGGTAAGCTTGCAGACACTAGTGGCACTAACGAGACTGAGCGGAGCTCGAACCCCCGTCTGGCAAACACCAGTCAGAGACGTTACCAATCATGCCACAACGACACTTTTAACGGGAAATTCACATAATAGGACTCCGCTAACATCAACATTGCACTTGCTATGCCTAAAAACAAGCTTAATCATATTCTCATATTTAAGAGGAACTACAAAATAACGCAGGACTCTCCACAAAATTGGCCGAGATTCACTATAAAAGTCTTTTTTTCATATTCCACAGATGCAATCAAAACGGGATTTATATATTCCACATATTGTACAACATATCTTAAAATGAAAATTTGGTCTGTACAACTTCTACCTTTACTAAATCTTCCTCGTTTATCTCTCAGCTTTCCCTCAATCTTTCTCTCTAGTCTCTGTAGAATAAGCATACTATATATTTTTATGACAACGGACTTTAATAATAATAATAATAATAATATTAATAATAATAATAATAATAATAATGATAATAATAATAATGATAATAATGATATTAATAATATAATTATTATTATTATTATTATTATTATTATTATTATTATTATTATCATTATTATTATTACTATTATTATTATTATTATAATGAACAATTAAAATAGAATATATTAAAAAAAGTAACAACATTAGAACAGATATTTCATATATTAACTATAAAAACACTTATGTCAGCCTGTTCAACATAAAAATATTATCCGCAAGTTTGAACTTTTGAAGTGCCACTGATTCAACCACCCGATTAGGAAAATCATTCCAAAACATGGTCACAATGGAATAAAACTTCTGCAATACTATGTAGTATTGGACATTATGATTGATATGGCCTGACTAATAGAATTAACAGCATGCCTAGTTTTACGAACATCATGGAACTGCATTTCCATAGACTTCATTACCAATTGACAAATATATGTTTTTAATATCACACAATTCTTAATTATGTGCTCTTCGTCTCTTAAAGTCTCTAAAACCACGAATTACTTGATACCTTCAACTGCTAAGGTTTCTCTGTGCTCAGCTTCTAGAATCTTAGTTTTATCTAACCTAAGTTTTCTATCAACATTTCTGTTGGATATTTTCATTTTTCATGGCAGTGAGGCAATGTGGAGATGGTGATCACTACCAATATCTGCACCTGTATAGCGTCTTACATTTCTCAAAGTCCTCCATCACTCTGTATGGATGGATATGTATAAATATTTGTGGATGTCTAAGTCCTGGAAAAGAGTACCTCCAACAAGACGATTGTACTACATATTTATTTGTAACTTCACGAAGACCATCAACACCCATCATGTTCTCTGTGCCTTGAATATTCATTCCAACTCTAGCATTAAAGTTACCAACTACAGTTTTCATCTCTCTCTCTCTCTCTCTCTCTCTCTCTCTCTCTCTCTCTCTCTCTCTCTCTCTCTCTCTGGGATCTCATCTATTACACTTGCAGTTCTTTATAGTGTTCACCTTTCCTTTCTTCAGGGGAATCATTTGTTGGTGTACTTCAACAGATATATTGCACGGTTTTGACATAAACTTTGTAAGTACCAATGTACTATTTATAGCTCTCCGCTCCGTTAGTGCCTTTCCTGCTCCTGGTGTCATCATTAAAACCCCTTCTCTTCCAACTCTATCTGCTCTACCTGATTATACATAAATACTACTCTGGTATAAAAATTCTTTACCAATCGCATTAAATTTTGTTTTACTTGGAGCTACGATATCCAGACTATATTTCATAAATTCTCTCGATACTTTCTGTAACTTCCCAATTTGATTCAATGTTCTAACATTCTAATTACCAATACTCATCTATTGCCTAGTATTTATAGCCGGGAAGATTCCTAGCACCCGACTATGCCCGGGACTGGAGATATTCTACTATTTTCCGTTTCCATAGATTGGCTACATCCATAACGGATTCGTGATAGGATAGAATAGCCATATACTTGTGATTTGCAGTGCCTATCCATACTAGAGTAAGTGACCGCTGCCGGTTCAAATCAGTCCAGCAAGACCATCCACCAGGAACCAAAAGCAACCAGTGACTTCATCAAGATTGTAAAGGTATTCCCCATTAATATTAATTCCTTAATTTTCGCAATCTAAATTTTGAAAAAACTAAGTAAATGCTTCGAATAATTTAGGAGAGAGTTCTACCTACCTAACTCCCTTCTCCATCGGAATTTTCCCTCTATCTTTTAGAATTTTTAGGGCTTATGTGTTTCCTGTCAAGTGTTCTAACCTAAGATTCTCATATATATATATATATATATATATATATATATATATATATATATATATATATATATATATATATGTATGTATATATATATATATATATATATATATATATATATATATATATATATATATATTTATATATATACATACATATATATATATATATATATATATATATATATATATATACATATAAATATAAATATATATATATATATATATATATATATATATATATATATATATATATATAATATATATATATATATATATATATATATATATATATATATATATATATATATATATATATATATATATATGTACACATATACATATATATATATATATATATATATATATATATATATATATATATATATATATATATATATATATATATATATATATATATATATATATATATATATATATATATATATATATATATATATATATACAGTGGAACCTCTACATCCGAACGTATCTACATCCGAATTTTCCAACATGCGAAGTAAAATTCGAGCAAATATTTGACTCTACACCCGAATTTTATTTCGACACACGAAGTAGCAATTTTCGTCGTACCGGTTGTATCCGAATTTTTCGACACGCGAAGTACAATTAGAACACGTTCCAACTCTACACCCGAATGTTTTTTTCGACACCCGAAGTAAACAATACTCGTACGCGTAGTCGGTGCTCATAGCGCCTGAAGTGTTTTTTATTTCCGCCGATAGAAGGCAGCACATTGACCTCGGAGGGACGCTCAATTAGCGCGGCTTGGGTCAGTCCTCTGTTCTCGTCGGCTTCTTGCGGTTGTGCTCTGTGCGTTCTAATATTAACTGTGATTTAATCGTGATTTTTTACGTGCATCCATTAACGATAATTTACGTAAATCATGGGTCCAAAAAGGCTTAGTTTTGGCAGTGGTAGTGGTAGTGGTGAGAAAAGGAAGAAGGAAATGCTTTCTATAGAAATTAAGCGGGAAATTATTGAAAAACATGAGCGTGGCATCCGCGTGAGTGAACTTGCTAAACAGTATGGCCGTAATATGTCGACGATCTCGACAATCCTTAAACAGAAGGAAGCTATTAAAGCAGTGAAACCTTCTAAGGGGATCACTATAATTTCCAAACGCCGTACCCCTATCATAGAAGAGATGGAACGACTTCTACTAGTGTGGATTAAGGATAGAGAGATCGTTGGCGACACCATCACCGAAACCGTTATCTGCGAGAAGGCGCACGCCATCTTTACGGACTTGAAGGAGGAGAGCTCTGGGGGTGATGCTGGGGAGAGTTCAACCGAGCCTTCCTCAGATGATTTCAAGGCATCTCGTGGCTGGTTCGAGAAATTTAAGAAACGGTCCGGGATTCATTCAGTTGTTCGCCACGGAGAGGCTGCTAGTGCGGACACAAAGGCTGCAGCTGACTTTGTTAAGAAATTCGAAAATATCGTAAAGGAAGAAGGCTACGTAGAGCAGCAGGTGTTCAATTGTGATGAAACCGGGCTGTTTTGGAAGAAGATGCCGAGTCGAACCTACATCACTGCTGAAGAGAAGAAATTGCCTGGGCATAAGCCAATGAAGGATCGGTTGACTCTTGCTCTATGTGCCAACGCTAGCGGGGACTTTAAAGTCAAGCCCTTGCTTGTTTACCATTCGGAGAACCCTAGGGCCTTTAAAGCACACAACGTCGATAAGGATCAGCTTCATGTTTTCTGGCGATCCAACTCGAAGGCCTGGGTCACTAGGCAATTCTTTGTGCAATGGGTAAACCAAGTTTTCGGTCCTTCTGTGAAGAAGTATCTTCATGAGCAGAAATTGCCTTTAAAGTGCCTGCTATGCCTTGACAATGCACCCTTAACCCCCCCCCCCGGACTTGAAGATGATATCTTCGATGAATTCAAGTTCATAAAGGTGCTGTATCTTCCACCAAATACCACCTCTATCCTCCAGCCCATGGACCAGCAAGTCATCTCTAATTTTAAGAAGCTGTACACCAAGCACTTATTCAAGCAGTGCTTTAATGTCACGCAAAGCACCAACTTAACTTTGCGTGAATTTTGGAGGGGCCACTTCAATATCGTGCACTGCTTAAAGATCATTGATCAGGCTTGGGTGGGATTAACTCGACGGACCCTCAATTCTGCATGGAAGAAGCTGTGGCCTGATGCAGTTTCTCCCCGAGATTTCGAGGGTTTTGACCCCGAATCTGATCCCGTGGTCAGTGCAACGGAAGCCGTAGAGGAAATCGTCTCCCTTGGCAAGTCCATGGGTCTGGAGGTCAACGCAGATGACGTTACGGAACTCGTCGCCGAGCATCACGACGAACTGACGACGGATGAGCTCAAGGAACTCCATGCTATGTCGGAGCACAGGAGTGATGACGAGGAAGAGAGCGAGGAGGTAGAACATGTGTTAGGTT
>NC_090730.1:69382590-69404139 GCF_036898095.1 Palaemon carinicauda | reverse complement strand
CGTCATTCACCTGGGATTGGTTTACAATGCCTTGGAAGAAGCCTAATGAAAAGATCAAGATTACAAAGTATCTAAGACATCCCGCACATCCATATGTTAGGAAATTGTCACCTTGATGACTCTAACACCAACTTCCTCTGTGATATTAGTACCAGTAAACCACAACTATGGATACCTGCTACCCTGCACGGATGTGTGTTTGATTTCATTCATGACTTTTCACATCACTCTGGCCGATCTACTGCACAGCTACTGAAGATGAAGTTCATTTTGCACAGCAATACCAAGGATGCTAAGGACTTGTTATATGCATGTACTTCATGTCAAATATCAAAAGTACATTGACACAGATATTCCAGAGTGGCCACCTTTCCTCAACTTCACCGTCGTTTTCTCTACATTCATGTTGACGTAATAGGTCACCTACCCACATCATCAGTACATCGATACCTGTTTACCATTATCGACTGCTCCTTTCGTTGACCTAAAGCCATTCCAATTGAAACTGCTCCATCCACAATACGTACATATGTGTTACATTCAGGAGGGATAGCAAGATTGGGTATCCCTGAGCATATTTCTTTCGACAGGGTTACCACTTTCACATCTCAGTTGTTGACCTAATTAGCATAATACCTTGCAATCATCCAACATCAGACACTTGCCTACAACCATGCTGCTACAAAATTCATCATCATCATCATCTCCTCCCACGCCCATTGATGCAAAGGTCCTTGGTTAGATTTTGCCAGTAGTCTCTATCTTTAGCTTTCAATTAGAAACTTCTCCATTCATCATCTCCTACTTCGCCTTTCATAGTCCTCAGCCATTTGGTCTGGGTTTTCCAACTCTTTTAGTGACTTGTGAATCCCAGTTGAACTTTTGCTGACCTAATCTATCTTCTGGAATGTGAAGAGCATGCCCATACCATCTACATCTACCCCTCAAAATCATGTCATCCACATATGGCACTCGACTAATCTCTTATAAAACTTCATTTATAATACTGTCCAGCCAATTTACTCCCAATGTCCTTCTTAATACTTTGTCCTCAAATCTATTAAATATATTGGAGATTGTTTCATTGTCATACCATGACTCATGTCCATAGAGTAACACTGATTTTACTAACCTGATATATAGTCTGATTTTTATATGTAATTTCAGGTGATTTGATTTCCAAATTTTACAAACCTAGCTATTATCTGGTTTGCTTTTTTCAATCTTTCACTAAATTCTAATTCTAAAGAACCTGGATATCATAGTTCCTAAATACTTAAATGATTCTACATCATTAATCCTTTTTCCTTCCAATGATATTTCATCCGCCATTACATACTCTGTTCTCATCATCGCTGGCTTTCTTCTATTTATCTTCACCCCAACCTCGTGTGATATTTCATGCATTCTGGTAAGCAAGCATTGCAAATCATGTGGTGTTCTGCTAAAAAGGACAGCATCATTAGCATACTCTTCGTCTGCTAAATTCCTATCACCAATTCAGTCCAATCCTTCTCCAGTATTTCCGACTGTTGTACGCATTACAAAATCCATGAGGAGCTTAAACAACATAAGTGACAACACATTCCCTTGGAGTATTCCGCTTTTCCCTGGAAATTCGTTTGATAAGACTCCATTAACATTAACTTTGCACTTGCTATGACCATGGACAGACTTAATAAAATTTACATATTTAAGAGGAATTCCATAATAACACCCAATAAAATTCTCCGGTGCACACTATCAGAGGCTTTTTCATAACCCACAAAGGCCATAAAAATGGAATTTCTATACTTGATGCATCGCTGTACAAAATGGCTCAAAATTAAAATTTGGCCAGTGCAACTTCTACCTTTCTTAAATCCTGCTTGTTCATCTCAATTTTTCTTCAGTCCTTCTTGCCAGTCTCTTTAGAATATGCATACTATATATTTTCACAGCAACTGACGTAAATGTTATACCTCTGTAATTATTGCAATCAGTCAGGTATTCTTTGTTTGCAATTTTCACTATTCCAACTCCCATTCATCAGGTTTTGACTCGTCATGCTACATTCTACAAAATGATCTTGTAAGTACTTTGGGAGTAACTTCATTTTCGGCAAGTATAATCTTGGCAGTTATTCCATCGTATTCAGTGGCTTTCCATAACTTTAGTTTTTTGAGGATACCTTCAACTTCAAACATATTGAATGAACATTTTCATTTCACCCTAAAAGCAGCTTTCATGTCGCACTAAAATTACTCCAACTGGTTTACTCAGCTTCCCTGGGTCTTCCCGGGACTAAGGATCACTGTCAAAAGAGCCCTTGATGTTCAGGCATCTGAAATGGTTTATGACAACCTGTCGGTCCCCCCTGCCGATTATTTTTGTCTATAACCTCCTCCAGTGATCTACAGCAACTACGTCACTTAGTGGGAAAATTTATGCCATTCCACCAGACTTACAAAACTCCAACTAAACAATACATACTGTTGATTTGCAATCTAGCGTGCCACTGTTAACGCCCCTTGTATGGGTGGGCCGTTTCCTTGTTCCGTACAATACAAAGGCTTTCTTAAATAACATTCCTGTATAAGAAGACTGGGTCTCCAATGATTGCCTAAAACTTTTGTATCTACTGCAAGATGACCCACTTACATTAAACCTCGAGGAACAGGGTGCCCCATTTCATGTGTCTTTTTTTTAGGTAGGAGCCATGTACATCACGTGTTTTCCACACGCTCATACACTGTAATGTTACTTTTTTTTTTTTTTTTTTTTTTTTTGTATATCTCCCTCTACCCCTCACTGTTCCCAGAACTTGTTTAAGTCTGCCTTTATATGAATGCGATTGCTTGAATTTTTTTCATATTTTTATTCAAAACCTGTTGTACATTAACTTGCTATCTGTTGAAATAAAGCTAGTTGCTTTCACATTCCCTCTCATCACACTGTGCATAATTAATCGTTGTGATAGAATAATAGGCCCCCCCCTCTCTCTCTCTCTCTCTCTCTCTCTCTCTCTCTCGCTCTCTCTCTCTCTCTCTCTCTCTCTCTCTCTCTCTTCTCTCTCTCTCTCTCTCTCTCTCTCTCTCTCTCTCTCTCTCTCTCTCTTATTTTGCGCCTTACTAAACCTTCCGAACATAATCTAGCCAGAACTCTAAGAGCTATGAAAAGAATAATTTTAAGAATATAAATAAGAGATAAGACACAAAAATAAGAATAACATGAATACAAGAGCACACTAGAGTAAAGTATATCCTAACAACACGTAAGCTAAATAATGAGAATGGCAGACAATAAAAATAGGTTTGCTAGTGTGTGCTGGACAGAAAGACCATAAACAAACCTAAGCAGAATGGTATATATATATATATATATATATATATATATATGTATATATATATATATATATATATGTATGTGTTAAAATATATATATATATATATGTAATTGAATACACACACACACACACATACACATATATATATATATATATATAAATATATATATATATATATATATATATATATATATATATGTATATATAAATATATATATATATATATATATATATATATATATATATATATATATATATTTATATATACATATATATATATATATATATATAATCTATGTGTGTGTGTGGTGTGTGTGTGTATAAAAATCAACCACACTGTTATTTAATATCAAATTTCGTCTTAAGGAGTGTTTTTCTATTGGAAAATAATTTATGATAACAGCTTCCGGCTGGGTAAAATTTCGAACCTATGCCTCTTAGCCGAAAACTTGCTCGCAAGGACTCTAACTAATCATGCCGGAATGGGTTCGTATAAATATAGGCAAAATACATGTAATGATCTGTTGTTGTCATAACTAAAAAAAAAAAACAACTCAATGCCTAACTTCACGTTAATAGTTAGAGATATGGGTATTCGCAAGAAGCATAAGGGACTTAGGCCTTATCAAGTTATCTTGAACGCTGCCAAATAGGCACCCGATATGCATCCATACAAATGCGCTACTCCTGAGCGTATTACTCAAAGCAAATTCTATAGCCCTTTTAGTCACTTTAGACTTTTCTTCTATTACTTCTGGGGCGTAAATACTGACCACTTTGGCTCTGCTTGCTAAAATATATTCCCTTTAATATCAACATTATTATTATTATTATTATTATTATTATTATTATTATTATTATTATTATTATTATTATTATTATTAAGCTAAAATCCTAGTTGGAGAAACAGGATGCTATAGATCCAGGTGCTCCAACAGGGAAAATAGCCCAGTGAGAAAAGGAAACAAGGTAAAAATATTTGTTTTTAAGAACAGTGACATTGAAATAAATATCTCCTATACAGCTATAAGAATTTTAACATAACAAGAAGAGGAGAAAAAAGATAGAATAGTGTGTCCGAGTGTACCCTCAAGCAGGAGAACTCTAACCCAAGACAGTGGAAGACCATGGAGCAGAGACTATGGCCCTACCCGCGACTAGAGAACAATGGTTTGATTTCGGAGTATTCTTCCCCTAGAAGCGCTGCTTACCATAGCTAAAGAGTCTCTTCTACCCTTACCAAGAGGAAAGTGGCCACTAAACAATTACAGTGCAGTAGTTAACCCTTGAAGTGGAAAAGAATTGTTTGGTCATCTCAGTCTTCTCAGGTGCATAATGACAAAGTAGAATATGTAAATAATATGCCAGACTATTCGGTATGTGTATAGGCAAAAGAAAAATGAGCCGTAACCAGAGAGAAGGGTCCAATGTAGTTTAGTACTTCCTACAAGTTGTTTAAGTACGCTACTCTTACAAATAAGTAAGCAACATTCATTATATAAATGATATTTAACTGCATTATGTTCTGTAAAAGAAAAAAAAATCTTGAGAATAGAAATTATCATTCAACTCAAGCTCGTTGACATGGCATTTGAAAATATTGAAAACACTGACAAGCTTTATAATGATTTATGTTCAGTGACGCTCACAAGCTTTAAATTAGAAAGAGGTTCCTCAGGCTGCATTTTGCGAAAATGTGATCTAATTCTTTGGACAGTCCAAGTTTTCTGAAGTCAGTATTCCAACGAAAAGTAACATTATTTTTATCATTTTAACGAAAATGATACATTTTCTGTTGATTTTCTTTATAAATGCTATTTTCATAACTGATGAATTAATTTCGTCAAATTGAAAAATACTCATTTTCAAACTATGCAGTAAGGTTTTTTAGTTCTAATAAAGTTTTAATCGAAAGTCTGTTTCGACTAGTATGAAAACAATGATATAAAAGGTATTTTAAAACCTAAAATTTGTACCGAGAAGGTTTTGGCTTTTGTTATTATGAATTTGCTGTCAGCAATAGGAAATTTATCCATTTATTAATTTCAGCTATAGTAATATTCTGAATTATGAACTAATGGAAGTGTAACATTTCTTAAATTTTATTATGAAACACTTTCAAAATATACAATAAAAATGTATGGAAGCCAAAAAATATACACTGTTATTAAGACAAACATACATTCGAAATAACATCCAATTAAACTACATATTATTTTGTCTATTGTATTAAAATCTTCCTAAACACGCATTCAAAATAATATATAATGAAAGCATATTGTACGAGGTGCCATGTAGATGATAATTCAGCTAATGTCTACCAAGAATTCCTCCCATCCCTGAAATATTTAGAGGCTAAACTATCCGAAGAAGAACCTACAATGGCTAGAGAGTTGAGGAAAATAAAATTCTTGGTAGACATTAGCTGAATTCTCAGTCCTTGCATCTTCATGATTCTGATTTTGATTAAACTTAAGTTGTTACTAGAATATTGTGAACAAAAGCCAGGAGTCATGTTTTAAGCTTGTGACATGGTGAAACACAGGGCTTACAGTAAACCACAATAAAGTTGTCGTTAGGTCTGGCTTGGTTATGGTGCCATTGTTTATCATTCCCATTTTTAATAGGTTCTAGCAGAGTTGACATATGTCCTGCTATTGGAAAGTTCTCTCATCCTCATTTGCTATATAAGGAGGGAATGAATTACACTGCATTCTTATTGACTCCCAACAACCATTAAGAATGTCCGAAACTTGTTTATGCAATTGTTTCCTCAATAATAACTTAAAGCGGATATTTATCCTGCGGAGTTTGATATATAGCAGTATGCTAATGATTTATGTTTTTTTTTTTTTTTTTTTTTTTTTTTTTTTTCACGCCATACGGTCCAGGGGATATCTTCAAAGCAGATTCCGGAGAAGACACAAATATGGGAAATATTTTGTGTTTTAAGCGGGTTTCTAAATCTTACCATCATCCTAAAGGGAGAAAATTCAGCATCACTGTAAGATTGCAAGAGTGTTCATGCTCTTTTTGATTGGTGATTGTTGTATGCTGTGAGAGACAGGTATAGCAGAAGTTTATGTGTTTGGAAGGGCTTCCCCTGACAAAGGTTTCGACAAGAGAAAAAGGGCAAATATGCTTGGATTTTTACTATTTTATGCTACACCAGCTAGACAAGGTATTTCCCGTCTGTTCCTTTTTCCATCTCTGTTATATATATATATATATATATATATATATATATATATAGAGAGAGAGAGAGAGAGAGAGAGAGAGAGAGAGAGAGGAATCACTAACTCGAGCCATAAAAAGTTTTCCCACTACATAAGGAAGGAAAACTTGCGAATGTCAAAATTTTCCGTGCAACATTACATGTTAATTACAAAGCGGCGATATTTTCCCAGTGTGCAATTAGGGGTTGTTTAGCAATAAAGTAAGCTGCCAAAGCCTTAATGTAATTAGTAATGTCACGTAGGAGATTTAAAAAATTTTGTGTTTGGTTTCTTCTAGTTACAGTGTGTCATAAGCGATTTGTTCACCAGTGCTCGGTCTGATCGATGGCACCGAGCATTGTTAACAGATTATTTTGAGAAAGTGATGTCAAAAGATTTAGCAGGGAGCATGAATGTGTTGTGTTAAAAGGCCGGCCATGAGCGAAGATGGGTGAAACAAATGTGATGATGTGTGAATTCCCCGAGCGAGCATCATGATGTCACAGCCACTGTTAAAGAGCTCATATTTAATAAGATTTTTTATGTATTGAAAAGAAATGTAAGATTTTGACAAGTAACGTAAGGTCTTCTTGCTTAAAGGTCAGAATTGAATCTTTGTTTTTTAATCCTGTATAGGATTATGTGTTTCGGAAAAATCGTGAAAAATGAAAAAAATTGGTGGTTTTTAGGTAATAATTGACATGATATAGAGAAGAGAATTTGAGTTTTTATGTGATTGTCAGTTGTAGTTAATTCGCGAGAACAAATAACTAATATGAAAATTTTGAGATATGGCGATCAAGTTGCCGTAAATTCTCATTTGTTTGTTGCGAAGAGTAAAGTAAATAATCGGAATGATTGTAAAACCAGATATTGGTGACACAGTAGTTTTAACAGTAGGCCTGGTGTTGAAAGACTTGATAGGCTAACCTGTGTTTTGGAGAATAGCTTAGTCAAGCAATAAGCTCTGATTCATGTAATGAGTTCTTAAGTTAATTACTTATTTTTAAGTATCAAGGGAATCATATCAACCAAACTAACTTTGGGTGAGAAGGTGACAATGAGTAGCCATGCCGTTGCCTTCGTTAGTTAGTTAATGTCTGATAGGAAAAAAGTTATGTTATATGTCAGATTGTGTTAAAGAAAAAAAAGATATGTTTTTTGTGTCAAAGTATAACGTAAAAGGTGGGTTTAATTGTAATTAAGTGAATTGGTTAATCCATGAGATAAAGCCTAGTATTTTGATGGCTCTGCGTACGTTTAGAGACCAATAAGAGGCTAGTTAATTGCCTTTCAGGGTTACGTAAGTCTCAGTGACTTGTCTCAAAGGACAAAAGAGACTGGTTTTTTTTTTTTTTTTTTTTTTTTTTTTTTTTTTTTTTTTTTTTTGGTTTACTCCGTAATGCCTGTTTTATGTATAAGTTAAGGACGTAATTTGAAGGTTTTGAGCTAATTTTTTTTTTTTTTTTTTTTTTTTGGTTAAGTATTTTTTGCGTACTGTTTTTTTCTGAAGTTTTTTAGTTTTGAGTTCGTTACTCGCAGAAAGATGCGAGGACAAAAGATTTTGGTGACTGTTGGAGAGTTTGGGTCAGCAGAATTCGACCCATGTAAGTCTCTGTGTGTGCATGAAGGTATGAGACGATCAGAGAGGGAGGGGGCAGATAGGAAGGCTGAGCCTAATAGCACTCAAATGAGTGTGCTATGAAAAGATTCCAGATACTCCCATCCGAAACGAATGGCTCCATCTATTGAGTGAGCAGTTAAACATTCAGAGCCTTAATCCTTACGGGAATATAGGATAGAGCAAGGTCTCTAGAATACGAGATCTCCTCATCGCTGGTCCAAAAATTGACATTTCTGCGTTGGTGGATATCGTGACGTCACCACCTCCAAACGGACGGGTGCTACCTACAGTTAAACAAAGTAAACAGGTCGAGAAATTGTCCTTGGTTGTCGATCTAATTCTTGAAAGTGGTAGTGTAAATTTTAACAACAATATTCAATTACCAATATGCCTAATAACTGTGCTGTGTTTGGATGCTTCTCAACCAGGACGAAAAATTCAGATCTTATATTTCATTCAGTACCAAAGGACAGTGAAACTAGGAAAAAATGGGTGCACCTCTGCAAACGGGGAGATCACATAAATGTTGAGAATGCACTGATATCTAGCCGGCACTTTGAAGCGGATATCTATGAAAGGAATTTCATGTACGAATTATTAGACAAACAGATTAAATCAAGATGGATTAGAACACTTCTTTGGTTGCATACGTCAGAAGGGTGCATGTCATCAGCATCCCTCTCCTGTTGCATTTAAACACCAGGTCAGAGCCCATCTATTAGGAAAGGAAGCAACTCTTTTAGGTTCCAAATCTAACATTCAAAGTTGTGAAGGTGTGAATGCAACTTCAAACGAATTTGCTCATTTTTTTTCCAAGGAAAATACAGTAATTGAAAATGAAGAAAATTATCTTCAGAAAGAATTAAGCTTGTCTGTTATGTTGTTTTGCTTGCCAGAAAATTAATTTGAAAATTTTATTGATGCTAATCTGAAAGATGAGGAAAGTTTATTAGAAGATGCAATGGAAGAAGCAGGATTACAATATGTGGGAGGGTTTATAGCTCGGAAGTTTCCTCAGTATGAATTTTAGGCAATAGAGCAACTAAAGGGGATGATAGGTCTACATGGATTCGTGCTTAAGTAGGGATGACAGAAAACTGATGAAACCCAACGAAGAATTTTTCGAAAATCTAAAAACAATGGAAAAAAACATGTTTCTTTGTTTTCATGGCGAAAAATCTTTGAAATCAGGGGGAAACGTAATAACTTCATTAGAACATTTCATTACTTCAGGAAGTTATTAGGTATTTTGTGCGTGGTCGTACTTTTTTTAGGATTCGAATTCTGAATAGAAACATTAGCTCATCTCGGAAAGCTGTAAGTAAAATGTTGAAGTTGGTTTCCTAATTATTCACCTGTAAGACGAAAGATTTAAGACAAGCATAACCATGTTTATCATGGAAGTGGTGGAAATGTGAAAATTAAGGTTTTACATATAATTCCTTTATGCTTGTAAATAAATGTAATTAGATGATTTTTTATGCACAAAATACAGAACCGTTTCCACTGTGAGTAATTTTATTTAGGTATGATACCAAGTGTCTCTTAATTTGTTATTAATTACAAAAAAATTAACAAAAATCCCTATAATGTATGAATGTTGACAAGGGAGACTCGGACGCATTGGCTATGCTGACGTCACGGATTATCTCCCCCCAAACCCCCATATCCTCACAAATCTGGGCGTGAGAGGCCTTCGTATTCTATAGACCTTGGGATGGAGTTCGATTATAAATAATTTGTATTACTACGTCAGTATATTTTATTCTTATATTTATGACGTTCTTAAATTTCAGATAACTAAATTGTAATTTTACAAATAGGTACATTTCTAGATTAAGAATACACATCCTTATGTTTCTCAATCTGTTTTTTTTTTTTTTCAGATTTTCCAGAAACTTAATAGCTGTCTTATAATTTAGTTGATTTTCTAGCAATTTCAAGTATTGTATATTACATTTTTTTTTTTAAATATCCTATACAATATCACGTTCCAATAAAGTAAAACATACTGTATATCTGATTTGTTAAACTTAGTCATATGTATTGTGTAGGCATACATTAGATTACAGATTGTAGGCCATTGTAGAATGATATTAGGTGTATATAAAACACAATTATAGTTTTCTTTTATTGAAACCGAAATGCATGATGGACTCGTGTAAACTCTTTAGTAATACAAACTAATAAATGTATAGATATACAAACAAAAGGAATAAAATGACTTACTAAATTGAATCACCCATAAAAATAATCAAAAGGGGATGGAAATAGAAATAAGGTAGCATACAAGCCAACCAAAAATGAAATATAAATCACATCAAAGGAACTTTAATAAATTGTACATAAGAAAAATAACAGTAAATAATATTGCGCATATAAAAATTGTTAAACAAAAAAAATAATAACATACAAGCAAGCTAAAATTGCATCATGAATTACATGCAAATAAACTCTAATATAATTATAAATATGAGAAAACAAAATACTAAAAACAGGATTTCTTTATGAACTGAATACATCGTGCAAACATAAGACAAAGCAATTATGCAAACATAGAAAGCACAGATAGTAAACACACATTCAATGTTCATGAAAATACAAATACAAACAAATACAGTTTACGAATACTGTAAAATGTTAGTCTTTATTTAGGAAATAGAAAAAATAAGACAAGGAACACTAACTAAATAATATGTTGAAGAAGCATACTCCTGTAATGTTACTCAGGTGTGCAAACGTGCTGATATATTCATACACTTATAAGTTAAATCAAAGTTAAATATAATACATACCACTAAACATATTCCTAACGACAAATATGTCAGATCCTGAGAAATAAATTATTTCAATAGCTTTATGACCAAATAAAAAAGTTTGAGAAAAGTGTATTGCGGATGCCTAGCCTTAATCTTATATCCAATATCACCGAGACTTACTCATTAGTAGCACATATTTCATGTATTATACTGTTAGTACTCCGTTCTTTGTCCTTAGGGAACCTGTGAAACACCTAATGAGGATTGGTTTCTTTTAGTTTATTGAGAAAAAAAAAAAAACACACTGTGTGCCTAATTCACTGCTGGTGCCATGATTTCGTTTGTGTCAACTGTCAAATTGTGAATATAAACAAACAGACGATAAACGCCATCTAAATTCTGAGCGGTCAAACTATTGCGTTCACTTTGGAGTTGCCAACTAGTGTATTAACATTCTATTTTGAGCCTTCCTATCTTCCTTCAGTATATAGTCTTTGGTCAGAACGTTACCCAGGCCCCCTTTTCTGCTGAGAGAGAGATGGGGGGGATGCGAGATTGCGCACGCGCAGGAGCAGCGTCAGTATATTCCCAGAATAAAAAAAAATGTGGAGATGACTGAGTGAGAGTTTCTTTTATTTATTTTTTTAATTTTTTTTTATTTTTTTGGGCTGATGATTGTCCCTCAAGGGTGGGGAAGTAAGATTTTTTTTTTTTTGGAAATTTATGATATATAGTAGATATTTTTTTTTCTTTTTTGTTGACCTCAATGACAGGTTATGGAGAATTTGTTATGTAATGGGTAAAATTTAACGTAATTTGGGAACAGTTTTGACTTTGGAGAAATTCTGTGGCGTTCAGTTTTAGCGTAAGTTTACGTTTTTCGCCTTGTGTTTTTTTGTTGTTGTTTGAGATTTAACGTAGATCTGATCGGAATGATTTTCTCTGTTCGTAATTGCACTAGGAAGTTTCGATTTCAAATTAGTTCTCTGTGATGGATAGTTGTACTCCCCGAGAGAGTTTAGTTCACCAAGCTTTTGATTGGGCTCCACAAGGCACTAAAAGAATTGGAAGACCCAGGTTTACATAGCTTAAGGGCACCAAGCTTTTGATTGGGCTCCACAAGGCACTAAAAGAATTGGAAGACCCAGGTTTACATAGCTTAAGGGCTATGAAGTGCAAAGTAGGTAATGATGATATGATGGTAACACAAGAGCCTTTGTTTGCGTGATGTGGGTCAGCCTGGATGAATAAGCGTCCTAGAATATTTTTTTTTCTTTTTTTTTTGACAGAGTTTGAGTTCGGCTTACTTTAAACGCGAGCAAAAGAGATGAGACAACACAAGATGGGAATGTCACTGTTGTGAAAGCGATGTATGTAGGTTGTGTCTCTGTTGTGAAACATTTGTCAGAAAGCTTGTTTTCTGTTGTAATGGGAGCAACGTGTCAGTAGTTTGCCTAGATTGGAGTTTGAATAAATGGGCATGGAGAGTTCATAGCCCTGACGACGATGCCAGAGAGAGAGAGAGAGAGAGAGAGAGAGACTTTCTGTACTTGGCCGTCGAGATGTCCTTAAAGTTTTTTTGTGTCCCTTGGTGTGAGTTTGCAGAGGCTGATTGAAACTTGGGAATTTGGACATCCCTGTTGTGGATGTTGAGGAATTGTTTTCCTTTTTCACCGTCTGGTTGGACTGGTGTTCTGTTTTGATGACCTAACTGGCCCCGGTAGAGGAGAAGAAAGGTGGCCAGACTCTTATGCTGACGGACCCTTTCTTAGGAGAGGTTGCTTTGTTGTCCTTAAGCAGGAGGCTTTGAGGAAGACCTCCGCCAAAGTTCAGGTAATGAACGCAGAGGGAAGGGGATCTGGGGATCCCAGGCAGTCCTTACTTAGTGCAGAGTATAGGCATAGCTCAGATGAGTGGTTGCAATGGCACCATTCATTTTGGCATTGTGTCATTTTGTTGCTTTTTTGCACAGAAGTGTTCCAAGGAAGACGTACTGCCAGATACCCCATGAGGCGGAGGTCGAGGGAACATTCCTACACAGGGTGGGGTTCCGGGGAGTCTGTATGAGCCCTCAGATGTACCGTTGAATACACAAGGTGGGGCTCTGGTGTGTCCAAATGAACCCTCGGGCACGATGTGGTGTAACGACCCAGTTGGTGTCGCCTGTAGGTTTAGTGCACGCACAGATTTTTTATTTTATTTTTATGTGTTAGTACTTTGGTTTGTAAACACACTTTGCTATTGTAATATAGTTAATGAGAATATTGTGACTGATAAGATATGTTGATTTTCCGAGGAATTTTTTGTGTGTGAAACTTTTCTTTTTGTTAATTTGAGAGTTTCTTGCTAGCAATCGTTATTTTTGGGGTAAAACAAGATTATTGTATAATTTGTTGTCTTTACCGGTACTATATCTTAGATCTCTTTCAGACTGAGAGTCCAATGAATGAGCCAGAGTGTAGCCTTTACATATGAGGGCATTACTTCTTTTTGTACGATGACTGCATCCACTAATGGACTGTAAGAATTAGAAAATTTAAGTATTTTTAAATACAAAAGTTACTTTCTGTTGTATAACTTGTAACTTAGCAGTCACTGTCCTCTATCATATGTTCTATTGATAAATTATACAGTATCCATATATGTTCATATGTATATCACGAATAGAGATATGTGTAGTAATGATTGATGATTAGTTCTCTTTTTGAGTTATCTTTAAAATATGTTCACTGATGATGAGTATTTTTGTATAATTTGTTTCAATGATGGGAATCTCTGTTTCAGATTTCATTTACTAACATGTAACTTTTTTAATATTTTGTTTCTTGGTATTTACCTACTCATATTTACCCATACTTACTCATATGTGTTGAGTTTCAGAGTTATTTGGTACATTTCTTGTTCTTATTGAGTATATAACCTTTTGAGTATTTTGTTCTTGATTTTCAGTTTAATCATATTATGTGTCTAAGGTGATGTTACAGTTCCTATTTTCTCATGATGAAAAGCACAACTACTGTTATGATATATGTGAACTTGCTTTGTTCAGACTTTGTAGTTTGTTGCTATTTGATTTTCTTTCATGAGAAGTTGGGTCTATGTGTACTCAAAGCGAACTGCGGCAGAACAGTCATTATTTGGGGTTTGCCTTTAAATCGGATTTTGAACGAAGCGAAAAATCTATTTTTGGGTGAGATAGCCATGACGTCCTGATGGAAGGTTCCTTCAGTAGCTTCCTAGGGTATATTTAACTACAGTGGATATTCCCATAGAATTAAACTAAAGGTTATCACAGAATTCTAACTTCTGGTGCGAGTACCCTAAAGGTTTCCCTCTAGGATATCGTATATCAACAGGGGACGCATGTATTAACACGCCACATAGCTATCCGCACCCCATATAGAGTTAACACTTCGATATGGAAAGGTGGAGGATAACTGGGGAGCTTTTGGTACTCGAGACGTAAACAAACGGGCGCCATTGCTAAATGATGTCACGTCCGTCCTCATCCTGAGGCCAGCTTCTTGCTAAACTCCATGATACAGCAGGACAGGGTGGGGCCTGAAAGGCTGGACTAGAATAGACGGGAGGGTCCATCAAGACGTCATGGCTATCTCACCCAAAAATAGATTTTTCGCTTCGCTCAAAATTCATTTTTTGGGCTCAAGCCATGATGCTTGATGGAGGTGTACCAGAGAATTAATGTATCGTGGAAATTTTCCCCCTTTTTATGCAAGTGCCAAGGGCTTCGAATAGAGGTATGTAACATGTCCTTACTAGAGATTCCGTGAAGAGCTAGCTTCCTGCCCCCCTGGCAGAGGAGTCCTGGTGGACCATACTAATATCTCGAAGTCATCATTGAAGAGTTACTCACCCTGCGGAGAGTCCGCGCAGGACTCAGAGACAAGACATAAGGTTAATATTCGGGTAGGAATATTATCAAGCATAGGTAAGTGATTAAGATTTACTACACTCCCTGGAGGAGAGATCAATCTGGTCTCGAAGGCAGGACAAAGGTTAATATTCAGGTAGGAGTATTATTAAAGCATGAGTGTGTATATAATACACACACACACACACACACACACACACACATATATATATATATATATATATATATATATATATATATATATATCTATATCATATATATATATATATAAATGAAACTATGACAATTATATATTTCATAATAAATAAGAGGAGCGGAGAGAGACGAACATGTAATAAAATAGACATTTTATTTCAAAGATTACAGATTATTGTGATAACAATTGCAATAATAAATGTAAAGTCTATTTACAATAATAAAGAATAATGTACATAGAAAATAAAGACTTCAATCTTGAATCTGAAAGAAATTTCACTTTTAGAAACAAAAGTTCCAGAGGAACGTCAGTCTTTTTCAAAGAAAACACATCATGCCCTAGAGCATGTGGCACTCATGTAAAGTCTATGACATTTCACCTTCGTAAGAACAGTCTATTAGAAACACTAAGTGTCCATGAAATCACTATGTATCACAAAAGGGTCAACACAGGCACCCGTAGCGCTAAAGTCCCAAGTAACTCACTATTCTATGCAGAGTTAAACAGCAGGTTTCATAACACTACCTGCGGCTACCATGAAATGCTTAACTTCGTGCACTTGTTTTGCGTAGTGCTTGAAGAAAACGCGCGATGATTTCCAGTCTGTGAAGCTCTTGAGGCTTTCGAAATCCATACTTTGGAAGAAGTTCAGAGAAGACACGACTTTTCTAGGATCATGACCTGCGGGTGTACTGTCAGGATACGCTCTGCGAATGAAGTAGGTGATTTTCGCTCTTAGCTGTTTCAGTGACAAGTCACTACCCGATGTTTCTCCTTTGAAGAGTTGTCCTCCACCGAAGTCTGAAGTTCTTCAAAGATAGACCTTAAGACTCTCCACTGGGCATAGAGAGACATCTTCCTTCAAGGGGCTGATTCTCCAAGGGCCCCATCTCTTGGTGGATAGTTCATTCTTAGCGAGAAACGTCGGATCGGGGAAGAGGGTAAGTTCTCCTGTATCTGCGAATAGGATATGACCCTCTTCTCTTGATAATGCCACTATTTCACTGACTCGGGCTCCCGAGGCAAGAGCAAAAAGGAAGATAACTTTTTGATTCAGGTCTTTTAGAGGGCACAAATCGTTGTCCAGGTTAGAGGCAAAATGGAGCACCTTGTCCAGGTTTTGGCGGAGGTGCTGGGCGTAGTCTAGCGCATGCCTTTGGCAATTTATTGAAGATATCACTGGACAGATCAATCTGGAAGGCGTACAGGAGTGGTCTAGTCAAAGCCGATTTGCAGGTGGAAATCATGTTGGCTGCTAAGCCTTGTCCATGAAGGTGAATGAAGAAGGACATACAAAAATCAATGGTGATTTCCGTAGGGTTTTTTGCCTTGACAAACGAGACAAACTTTCTCAAGGAAGATTCGCATTGCCGTCGTGTAGATTCAATCTTGTATTCCTCGAGGAAGTCTAGACTTTTCTTCAAGATTCCAAACCTTTTCTTTGCGGCTAAGGAGAGAAAATCATGAGATGAAGGTCCCTGACTTTCAGTGATGAAGCGAAGACAGTTGACTTCTGTACTTGTTGGGAGAGAACTGGGCCCGGTAGGGGAATCAGTGTGGGCTGCAGCTCCAGGACCAGAGGGGACCAATTGCTCCGGGGCCACTTGGGAGCCATTAGGGCCGCTGTCCCTTTGAAGGTTCTCAGTTTGGAGAGGACTTTCAGCAGAAGGTTCGGGGGAGGGAACAGGTATATCCTGGACCATCTGTTCCAATCCAGTGACATGGCATCCATTGCTTCTGCCTTGGGGTCCTCGTACGGGGCCACATATCGAGGAAATTGTTGTCGCTCGTCGCGAAGAGATCGATCTGAAGTTCCGGGACTTGGTGAGAGATGAATGAGAATGACCTTGCGTCTAGAGACCATTCCGACTCTATTTGCCTTGTCCTTGATAGAGCGTCCACCGTCACGTTGCGGAATCCTTGTAGGTGAACTGCAGACAGGTGCCATTTCTTCTTTTCTGCCAAACGAAAGATCGGAAGAAGTACCTGATTTATCTGGGGCGATCTCGAGCCCTGACGATTGAGACATCTGACTACCACCGAGTTGTCTAGAGTCAGATGAATGTGGATCGAGGGAGGCGGGGAGAGTTTCTTCAGGGTGAGAAGAACCGCCATGGCCTCCAAGATGTTGATGTGAAACGTCTTGAATAGGGGAGACCATGTTCCTTGAATCTGTCGTTGGTGGGAGTGACCTCCCCAACCCTCCAGTGAAGCGTCCGTGTGGATGTTGATCGATGGAGGCGGGTGTTGAAGAGGAATGGACCTTTTCAGGGCCTTTGCTTCCGACCACGAGTTTAAAAGTGAGCGAAGTCTGTTTGGAAGCCGTCTCTTGAGGTCTTTTCGAGCGATGGATGCGAAACGTCTCCAGACTCCCGCGGCATCCTTTAGCTGTGCGCGAAGCACTGGGTTTGTCACAGAGGCGAACTGTAGAGAGCCGAGAACTTGTTGATGCTGTCGTCTTGAGATTCGTTTGGATTTTAGAAGTCTTCTGACAGACCCTGCTATATCCTTCCTTTTCTTCTGTGGAATGGAAAGGCGGTGTGACTGAAGATCCCAATGGATTCCCAACCATTGGAACTTCTGCGCTGGAGAGAGGCGAGATTTCTCGGTGTTTATCTTGAATCCCAGATGCTCTAGGAACTGGGTGACTTTGTTGCAGGCTCTTACACAATCTTCGGGAGATGTCTCCCAGACTAGCCAGTCGTCTAGGTAGGCCATCACTTGGACGCCCTGAAGACGGAGTTGTTGGACGATGGCGTCTGCCAGCTTAGTGAAGATCCGTGGAGCCACGTTGAGCCCGAAGGGCATGGCCCTGAAGGCGTAACTTTTCCTTTGGAGTCGAAATCCTAGGTAGGAGGAAACGTTATGATTCATTGGAACAAGCCAGTAGGCATCCGCCAGGTCTATGGAGACCGTGTAGGCCGTTTGAGGCAGAAGGGTCCTAATTTGTTGCAGAGTCAGCATCTTGAATTTGTTGTTCGCAATGAACTTGTTGAGAGGGGATAAGTCTAGAATGACTCTGAGTTTTTCAGAGTCTTTCTTGGGAACGCAAAATAGTCTCCCTTGAAACCTGGTTGACTTTACCCTCCTGATCACCTTCTTGTTCAAGAGTTCTAGGACATATTCTTCCAGGAGGAGGGTTGACTGTTGGAAGAATTGCTGGAAGGCTGGGGGTGGTTGAGTCCAGCTCCAGCCTAGTCCCTTCTTGACGATGCTGTGCGCCCAGGGATCGAAGGTCCAACGATCCTGGAATTGGCGGAGTCTTCCTCCCACGGGAAGCACTTCATTGCTTCTGGTGTCCCAAGGGTTTGCCACCTCGGCCGCTAGCTCCCCTTCCTCCTCTGCCTCTGGAGGGACGGCGAGAAGAATCTCTACCGGAGCCTCTGCCTGAGCCTCTACCTCTGGGACGAAAGGTAGTGGAATGTTGCTCATAAGCAGGGGTGAAGACCGGTGACTGCGACACCACCGGCTGGGGGACCAGTTGAAAGGTCTGCTGTGGCTGTGCAGCCACTTGGGGAGTAGCGGTACCCAGAAACTGTCGTCTCTGTTGACGTTGCGGGGGTTTCGTCTTCTGAGGTTTCCTCTTAGGCTGAGGGCCATCGTCCTGAGAGGATTTCCTCTTCCTTGACATGCCTCACTTGTGGAGAAGGTTCCTATTCTCCGTGGCGGCCTTGTCGACAATCTCTTTCACCAGAGAGGAAGGGAAGAGATACTTAGCCCAGATATTGGAGGAAATCAGCCTCTGGGGTTCGTGTTTCACCGTCGCGTTGGCGAACACGAATTCACGACAGGCTCTGCGAGCCCTAGTGAAGCTGTATAGGTCCTTTGTCACCGTTGCCAAGTGCGATTTGGCTAAGACCATATAAAAGTCCGGGACTCTAGTATCCCCGGCCATAAGTTCTAGCTGTACCTGGTGGGACAGCGACGCGGCAAGCCTCTCTTTCGTATCCTGTTCCCTACGAAGGTGATCATTTAGCCTTGGGAGGTCCTCATTAAATTGACGACCGGCTACGTCAGGCTCTAGTTTCCCTACCGTGAAGGTTGACTGGACATCTTTCCAGTGCCTATCATCAGGAGGAACAGTAAGGGAGAAGGGTCTGCACTCCTCCAGTGCAGGGCAAGGTTTCCCTTCCTCCACTGCCTTTAAGACCGCTGTGAAGGCCTTTTCGATGAAGGGAAAAGTCGCAGCATTCGGCGCAACGAAGGTTGAATGCTTCTTGCTGAGCGCCGGCATCTTGGAGTTGGTGAAATCCCTACTCTTCACCGCCTGGGCTAACATAGCTTGGGCCTTCGCGAGATCGAACACGATAACCTCCTTCGGTTCGGTCTCTTCTTTTGAGGCTGGTTCGGACCTGAGCCGGACGTAACAGTCCGGATAAGCCTCGAAATTCGGGAAGAATTCCACTTCTTCCAGCAAGATAGAGCCAACCCTTTCACTGATGTAGATTTTTCCAGTCGTAATTGGCATATGCTCGGCATATCTTCATGGGTTAGCTTCCGAGCAAGTGGGGAGGTCCTTAACCGAAATCCGTTTCAGTTGTTCAAGATTAACTAGAGTAGTCCGGAATTGCTCCTGGGTTTCTCGTAGTTTTCTTTCCATGAGGGCTTCAAGCATCTTGAAGACTTCCTGAGTGGCCGATGGAAGAGAGTCTGGGGTGGCAGAAGTCGAAGGAACAGGTTCCTCGGACGATGCAGGAGTTGCTGCGGGAGTAGGAGCGGGAGCGACCTCGGTCTCCGAATCAGGGTATTCCACCTGATCTTCCTCATAGTCGAGTTCCTCGCCCATGAGGTTCTTCTCCGTCTCTTCTGACACTTCCGACATATGTTCCACGTTATCGGAATCTAGATGGCACTCATGCATGGACTGGGCCATGACAATATCAGGTTCCACCATGAGCTGGACGGTGGGGATCTGATCACGGTGGACCACAGAGTCTTTGGATGCCTTTGGGAAAAGTAAGGCCCTCAAGTCTTCGTTGGCGAGATACGGTCCGGTGGCGTTCTTCTGGAAGCCACGCACCCATTTGCGTAGCTTCTCTCGAGCATTGTCCCTTGCCTCCGCAGAAGGAGGATCGTCGAACACCTCGAACAAACGACCCTTGCAGACTGTGCAGTTCTGCGGGTCCCAATACTTCAGGTCGCCTTTCTTGGCGACGCAGGGGGCGTGGGTCCGGCACGCCTTGTGCCCATAGAAGTCCGGGAACTTCACCCCGCAGAAGTTGCTCTCACACTTCATATACTCCTCCTGTAAAAGAAAGAGATCATGAGTACATGGAAGGCATAAGAATGACTTACATTACTCTAAAATTAAGATATCTTAATCTAAATTTTTAAACATCAAATTAATTTACAAGGCATTTTACTGCTTGAGAATAATGAGTGGGAAAGGAAGTAGATAGACACATACTTGTGAATTCCGCCCAGTAGGTTACCGTAACCTTATCTGTAGGCAATTTCTTTTGTGGCCGAAGGTCACAAAAAGGGAATCCATATGGATAAGCCGAGCTAAGCTTCTAACAGAAATTGCCCGCAGGGTGTAGCAGGGTCTGAGACCACTCAGATCCCTGGAGTAGAAGGGGTATAGGAGAAACCCCTTATTAAATCTAGGTTCCGGCAATCGGCTGCACTAAGACACAGAGAGTATGCTGGAATATTGTAATATGCAATCAAACAGCATAGCCGCAATCTTGGATGGTGAGACAATACCTATATATAGAAGTGGCCAGGCCATCTGGCTGCAGCATTTTGACTGTCGGCATGTTGTCGGCAGGTATGTGGAGGGGTGCATGTCCCTTAACGTCTCAGGAGGGTGTCGGAAGACCGACGGCACGCCGGAGGCCTGTCCTGCAGGGTAGAAGGCAGCAAGATAGACACACTGAGTATCTAAAGTATAATACCATCGTAGCAACCGCCGGCCGGGGGCGGCGGATCCGGCAGCCGAAGGCTGACGGCCTGGTGAGCTTGGATCAATTCATAAGATAGATATGTATATGGTTGTATACCTAGACGGCCGGCAATCAATGCCGGCACGCCGGTGGCCGCCTCCGAAGGTCAGCCAGATGTTACAAGGTAAAATGAGGGGTGGGACGTCGGCTGTATGTCGACGGAAGGCGGCAGCCTCCGGCACACGGAAGGCTGACGTCTTAGAGGGGGAGGGCATCTTATGAAAGAATGTCACCTGAGGTAGTGGGGGTTATCGCCGGCAGTAGAGGCGGCAAGGGACCGGCACCAGGATAGAAAGAAAGAAAGGTAAGGAGGGATGGAAGTGGTAAGATCCCATACCCCTCCGGCATCCCTCCGGAGAGAGTGCACTCATGATAGGAGTGGATACTCCTAGCATCCGGCGGCAGGGAGCCGGCAGTCGGCCGGGTGCCTATGGGCACTCAAGAGGGGGGAATCCCCCGTCGGCCGGACCGCTGCCGACAACTACCCCCATAGAACGCTATGAAGGGTATGTGTACCAGAACGGCCAGCTCAGCAGGAGAACAATGTTAGCCCTACAACTCCACCCAAGGGAGGAGTTGTAGGACTAAGGACA
>NC_090730.1:69340090-69352590 GCF_036898095.1 Palaemon carinicauda | reverse complement strand
TTCAGAAAAAAAAAAATTTCAGCCACGTGCTAGGCAAACAATCAAGGCATATTTTCCGACAAATAAACATATAAATGAAATATTACTCTGTGATAGTTCCTTAGTACGTAGTAATTTTGAAAGAAATGGGAAAAAACGAAAAAATGGCAATCACAGGAAAAATCGAACACATACTTATATATACGCTATATCTGGCTAAAAAAAAAATAGGCATGGGTAGCCAGATCATCTAGAAACACTTTCCAACACTATAAAAATATAAGTTTTGCGACACTACTTGCCAATTCCTTACGGTAACATGACTAAGCCAAAAAATGCAAAACAAATAAAAAGGGGGCACTCGCGGAAAAATGCCCAACATTCTAATATACGGCATCTCAGATAAAAAAAAAAGACATGCACGTGTTAGCCCAACCATCAAGGCACACTTTCTAACACATAAACATGAAAAAAATCAATAATATACGGCAATTCCTTACTACGTAGTAAATTAAACAAATATTGAAAAAAAAACAGAAATTGGCAACCGCAGTTAAATACCCAATATACCAATAACTACGTCGTATCTGACAAAAACAAAATCACGCATGGGTAGCCAGATCATCTAGACACACTTTCCAACATTAAAAAAGCAAAAGTTTTACGACACTATTTCGCAATATCTTACGGAAAAATGACTTGGCAAAAAAATTAAAAATAATTAAAAAGGGACACTCGCGGTAAAATGCCCGACATTCTAATATACGACATCTCAGATAAAAAAAAAGACATGCACGTGTTAGCCCAACCATCAAGGCACACTTTCTAACACATAAACATGAAAAAAAAAGGAATAATATACGGCAATTCTTTACTACGTAGTAATTTTTACAAATATTGAAAAAAAAACAGAAATTGGTAACCGCAGTTAAATACCCAATATACCAATAACTACGTCGTATCTGACAAAAACAAAGTCATGCATGGGTAGCCAGATCATCTAGACAGACTTTCCAACACTAAACAAGCAAAAGTTTTACGACACTATTTGGCAATATCTTACGGAAAAATGACTTGGCAAAAAAATGAAAAAAAAATGAAAAAGGGGGCACTCGCGGTAAAATGGTCCTCGTGGTGATGAACGACATTTTAACTAAAAAAAAAAACATGCACATGGTAGCCAAATAATCCACCAAGACTTTCCACAACTGATAACCTATACAAGTTGCACCATTCTACGACAATTTCATAATACGTAATAACTTTGATAATTATGCAAACTACCTCAGAAGGGTAAACTCGGACGCGAACGACCCCGACGCGTCTCAGAAATCGGGGAAGGAGTACAGCTACAGCAATGCACATCTGGACACTACTAGAGCGTGTAGGGGAGACACCTCCTGCAGGTCGATCACCCACAAATTCAGTCACAGGGGTGAGTCACGTGAGAAAAACCTGTTTTTTTTTGACGCTCGGGGTCGCAAACGACCCACCGTACCTATCCAGGGTTAATTGTACCCTTTAATGAATGGTAGCTTAGGTCTAAATATTAAATTCACTGCGACGTTAATTATTCACAATACATTCAGTTCTACATTAAGTGGTTAAAGTTTTTTTTTTTTATTTAGCTTATAAATCTCTTTGCATATAAAGTCGTCGAGTTTATACATTCCATGTCCAATATTCAAGTTGTTTTTAAAGGTTTTCTTTCATGAAACTGGACTCTCTGATGTTTCTTTCCACCAAGTTATTTGAATGAACCAATTTCTTTACACCTGACCAATTAATAGTGTGATTTTTATCTCTAACATGAGAAAAGAGTGTATTATTATCTTGAGCATATCTGACACTTTTCTTATGTTGTTCAATTCTCTTTTCTAGGGCTTCAGAAATATAATTTCAAATTGAGAAAGGAGTTAGAGAGGGAGACCCCATCTCTCGTAAATTATCCACAGCATGCCTAGAAGACAGTTTAAAAGAATATAGATTGAAAAATGATTTAGAAATTGATATTGATGGGGATTACCTTAACAACTTAAGGTTTGAAGATAACAGGTTTGTGTTTAGTGAATCGTGGGAGTAATTGCAAAACATGATAGAAGATTCAAATAGAGAGAGTAGAAATATAATGCCAAAAGTTGATATGAGTAAAACTAAGATAATGTTCAATGAAAATGTAGAGAAAACAAATAAGAGCTATGGACGAATTCTTAGACATTGTCAATTAAATATGTGCACATAGACAGTAATTGTTTCAGAAGGACACGATACCAAAATTATGATAAGGAGAAGCAAGGATTGGAGATATTTTAGCATAAAAAATGAGATTATAAAAAGTAAAATGCCATGTATTTAATTACATGATCCTACAAGTTTCAACTCGTGCAACCATAACTAGGAGACTTGCTAAGGCCTCAAAAATAAGCTAGTTACAACTCAAAGAGCTATGGAAAGAATAATGATGGGAATAACGCTAAAAGACAAAAAAAAAAAAATAAATAAATAAAGAAAGAAAAAAAATGCAACTTAGATACAAGAGCAAAATAAAGTAGAGGATATTCAAGCATGTGCGGAAAAGATATGGACATGGGCAGAAAACAATATGAGAATGACAGTTAATATATGGACATTAAAAATAAGAATTGGTCCCTAGAGATTACAACACAAACAGGGGAATGAAGACAAGACGATAGATTGACGAACTAAGAAAGTTTACGGGTGTGGACTGCCATGGGAAAAAAATAAATAGATTTATGTGCAAGGACATATCTGAAGTATTTGTTTTGTATGAGGGACTAGTAACGGCTGAATATATATATATATATATATTTATATATATATATATATATATATATATATATATATATATATATATATATATATAATACATATATATATATATATATATATATATATATATATATATATACATATATATATATATATATATATATATATATATATATGTATATATATATATATGTATATATATATATATATATATATATGTATATATATATATATATATATATATATATATATATATATATATATATATATATATATATATATATATATATATATATATATATGTATATATATATATATGTATGTATATATTATATATATATACATATATATATATATATATATATATATATATATATATATATATATATATATATATATATATATATATATATATATATATATATGTGTGTGTGTGTGTGTGTGTGTGTATGTGTGTGTGTGCTCACAGGTATAGCCATGCATATAACTACTCGGTCTCTTCCCGTGCCTCGTGTAGTAGGGAGGAGTTGTCATAGCTTGGTGAGAGTGCATATCTATTTAAATATTTATCCATAACAGTTGACGAGCCTTGTACACTAATATTTCATGTTTGTTAACAGTTACAAGTATTTTTTTTAAATAAATGTTGTGAGATTTTTACATCAAAATATTATTCTCTCTCTCTCTCTCTCTCTCTCTCTCTCTCTCTCTCTCTCTCTCTCTCTCTCTCTCTCTCTCTCTCTCTCTCTCTCTCTCTCCTCTCTCTCTCTCTCTCTCCTCCTCTCTCTCTCTCTCTCCTCTCTCTCTCTCCTCTCTCTCTCTCTCTCTCTGTAGTAGTAGTAGTAGTATTATCTCCATTAACTAAAGAGAGAGAGAGAGAGAGAGAGAGAGAGAGAGAGAGAGAGAGAGAGAGAGAGAGAGAGAGAGAGAGAGAGAGAGAGAGAGAGTATGTATTTCAGGGTTATTTGTAAACGTACATATTGCCACTTAGAAAAAAAAAAACAAGAATTAGACGAATGTTTGCTCGAGCAAACATTCGTCTAATTCTTGTTTTTTTTTCTAAGTGGCAATATGTACGTTTACAAATAACCCTGAAATACATACTCTCTCTCTCTCTCTCTCTCTCTCTCTCTCTCTCTCTCTCTCTCTCTCTCTCTCTCTCTCTCTCTCTCTCTAAAAATCAAGTCAAATTACTGATGGGACAAATGGTCAGGCGACGACTCTCAACAGCAATTCCATCTCTTAATGTTTACGGAATATATACATACTTAGGTCCATTACTAAATTAGTAAACAACGGAAACAATATACCAATTCCTCTTGATATATAAGTCACGTTTATCTCTTTTTTCTGGTATAAATAAATTTGCATAACAAAGGTTGGGAAGTTAGTAAGATATGTGCGCTCCAACTTCGTCAGAGAAGTATTCCTCTCAAAAGGCACAAAGTTTGAGAAAATAGAATTCCGATTTGGAAATGGATGACACTGCTAGAGGTGGAGGGGGGGTGGGGGAGGGGGGTGCTGGTGTGGTTGTCGAAGGGGGAAGATATTGGCTCTTTTATTCCATTTCAAGTGTAAAGTGAGCATCCAGACACCTTGGGTCTGGATTTCATTTTACAATTTCTTTATATTAAGAGATATCTCCATAAAAGGACACTCAATTATGTCCGTAAATTACTAGGGCTATGGTATCTTTCATTTCTTTTATTGTGTTTGGATATTGTAAATTTGTATTCAAACACCGGCAATGAATGACCTAATTAGCAACTTACGAAATTGGCGAATATTTTCATTACTTCTTATATTCTGAAAAACGTTTTTTTTTTTTTTAAGTAATTTATTTTTAAAATGATTATAATACATAATCATCGTTATACATGTTTCCATTACTTCTCGAAGCTCTTTTTATATTTACTCAGTAATTTCTTTGACATTTTCCTCGTGAACACCACCCCTCATAGTGTCTTAAAAAAAATCAAATATATAGCAGGACTTTTGAGGAAAACTGAAGTGTTAATCCTGTCATAAAGTTTTTAAATGTGTTGGTAGATCAAAATCTGGAATGAAGATACATCCAAGTTAAAATCCATGCCATTTATTCAAAAACTTTAGTGTTTCTTTTGATTAAAACTACACGGGCGAAGGAGATCTTTTTTGAAGAGGTGGGGGGGGGGGGGGCAAGGTTTCAGAAGTTACTGAGGAGTGTGTGGAGGGCTTCAATCGGACTTACTCTTTTTTTTTTTTTTTTTTTTTTTTTTTTTACGAGGCCACACCACTAGATGCAATCTTCTGGCATCTGACATCAGATTGTAGCAACCACAAAATCACATTTTGAGGACAAAATTTAATTGTCCTATTAAAATTAGTAAACAATGATTATCAAAAAACACCGGTAGGCCCATTTCATGAATTCACCAGAAACATACTAAAAATGTTGATTCTTTGTTATGATCTCATCCCCAATATTAATCAAGTTAGGACTATCAGTTTTTAAAGCCTATTATATGTTTTACATAATATTCATTATATCTATATATTATCAACAGAGTCCTAGGAGTCCTATGCCTGGCAATGCCTCTGAGCACAAACGGGAAGAAATACCTACGTTCGCTCACATACACATACGAACACGCAAACTAACGCACACACACACGCACACACACACACACGCATATATATATATATATATATATATATATATATATATATATATATATATATATATATATATATATATATATATATATATATATATATATATATATATATATATATATATATATATATATATATATATATATATATATATATATATATATATATATATATATATATATATATATACATATATATATATATATATATATATATATATATATATATATATATATATATATATATATACACATATATATATATATATATATATATATATATATATATATATATATATATATATGTATTTATATATATATTTATATAACGGATTTTGAGCGTAGCGAAAAATCTATTTTTGGGTGAGATAGCCATGACGTCCTGATGGAAGGTTCCTTCAGTAGCTTCCTAGGGTATATTTAACTACAGTGGATATTCCCAGAGAATTAAACTAAAGGTTATCACGGAATTCTAACTTCTGGTGGGAGTACCCTAAAGGTTTCCCTCTAGGATATCGTATATCAACAGGGGACGCATGTATTAACACGCCACATAGCTAAATGCACCCCATATAGAGTTAACACTTCGATATGGAAAGGGGGCTGAGTAACTGAGGAGCCGTTCCAAAGTTACTCTCATCCGTGGCTGCTTTTGGTACTCGAGACGTAAACAAACGGGCGCCATTGCTAAATGACGTCACGTCCGTCCTCATCCTGAGCTCAGCTTCTGCTAATCTCCGCGATACAGTAGGTCAAGGAGGGGCCTGAAAGGCTGAACTAGAATAGACGGGAGGGTCGATCAGGACGTCATGGCTATCTCACCCAAAAATAGATTTTTTGCTTCGCTCAAAATCCGTTTTTTGGGCTCAAGCCATGACGTCCTGATGGAAGTGTACCAGAGAATTAATGTATCGTGGAATTTTTCCCCTTTTAATCCAAGTGCCAAGGGCTTCGAAAAGTATTATAGAACATGTCCTTACCAGAGATTCTAAGATGAACTAGCTTCCTGCCCCCCTAGCAGGGTAGTCCTGGTGGACAATAGGAACATCTCGAAGCGATCATTGAAGAGCTACTCACCCGGTGGAGAGTTCACGCTGGACTCGGAGACAAGACAAAGGTTAATATTCGGGTAGGAATATTATCAAGCATAGGTAAGTAAATAACATTTACTACTCCCCTTGGAGGAGAGATCGTTCTGGTCTCGGAGACAGGACAAAGGTTAATTTTCGAATAGGAATATTATCAAGGCATGAGTGAGCATATAACATAATTACTTATATTATTCTTCTCGATCTTCAGGAAAAAGGGTAAATGAAACTATAACAATCGTATATTTCTTGATAAAGAATAGGAGCGAAGAGAGACGCACATGGAATAAAATAGACATTTTATTTTTAGGATTGCAGATCATTATGGCAGTAATTACAATAATGAATATAGAGTTAATTTATATTAATAAAGAATAATGTACATAGAAAATAAAGATGGTAATCTTGATTCTGAAAAGAAAATTTACTTTTTAGAAACACAAGTTCCAGAGGAACGCCAGTCTTTTTTAAAATTCAAAGAAAAACACATCATGCCCTAGGGCATGTGGCACTCATGTAAAGTCTATGACATTTCACCTTGGTAAGAACAGTCTATAAGAAACACTAAGTGTCCATTAAATCACTATGTATCACAAAAGGGTCAACACAGGCACCCGTAGAGTTAAAGTCCCAAGTAACTCACTGTTCTATGCAGAGTTAAGCAGCAGGTTTCATAACAATACCTGCAGCTACCACGAAATGCTTCACTTCGTGCACTTGTTTTGTTTAGTGCTTGAAGAAACCACGCGATGATTTCCAGCCTGTAAAGCACTTGAGGCTTTCGAAATCCATACTCTGGAAGAAGTTAAGAGAAGAAGCGACTTTTCTTGGACCGTGACCTACGGGGGTACCGTCAGGATCCGCTCTGCGAATGAAGTAGGTGATTTTCGCTCTTAGTTGTTTCAGTGACAGGTAGCTACCCGATGTTTCTCCTTTGAAGAGTTGTCCTCCACCGAAGTCTGAAGTTCTTGGAAGATAGACCTTAAGACTCTCCACTGGGCATAGAGAGACATCTTCCTTCAGGGGGCAGATTCTCCAAGGGCCCCATCTCTTGGTGGGTAGTTCATTCTTAGCGAGAAACGTCGGATCGGGGAAGAGGGTAAGCTCTCCTGTCTCTGCGAACAGGATATGACCCTCTTCTCTTGATAATGACACTATTTCACTGACTCGGGCTCCCGAGGCGAGAGCAAAAGGGAAGATAACTTTTTGAGTCAAGTCTTTCAGAGGGCACGAATCGTTGTCCAGGCTAAAAGCAAAATGGAGCACCCTGTCCAGGGACCAGGAGATAGGTTTTGGTGGGGGTGCTGGGCGTAGTCTAGCGCATACCTTTGGCAGATTATTGAAGATATCACTGGACAGATCAATCTGGAAGGCGTATAGTAGTGGTCTAGTCAAGGCCGATTTACAGGTGGAAATCGTGTTGGCCGCTAAGCCTTGTCCATGAAGGTGAATGAAGAAGGACATACAAAAATCAATGGTGATTTCCATAGGATTTTTTGCCTTGACGAATGAGACCCACTTTCTCCAGGAAGATTCATATTGCCGTCTGGTAGATTCAGTATTGTACTCCTCGAGGAAGTCTAAGCTTTTCTTCGAGATCCCAAACCTTTTCTTTGCGGCTAAGGAGAGAAAATCATGAGTTGAAGGTCCCTGACTTTCAGTGATGAAGCGAAGACACTCGACTTCTGTGCTTGTTGAGAGAGAACTGGGCCCGGTAGGGGAATCAGCGTGGGCTGCAGCTCCAGGACCAGGGGGTATCAATTGCTCCGGGGCCACTTGGGAGCCACTAGGGCCGCTGTCCCTTTGAAGGTTCTCAGTTTGGAGAGGACTTTCAGTGACATGGCATACACTGCTTCTGCCTTGGGGCCCTCGTACGGGGCCACATATCGAGGAAGTTGATTGTTGTCGCTCGTCGCGAAGATATCGATCTGAAGTTCTGGGACTTGGTGAGAGATGAAGGAGAATGACCTTGCGTCTAGAGACCATTCCGACTCTATTGGGCTTGTCCTCGATAGAGCGTCCGCCGTCACGTTGCGGAATCCTTGTAGGTGAACTGCAGACAGGTGCCATTTCTTCCTTTCTTCCTTTAGCTGTGCGCGAAGCACCGGGTTTGTCACAGAGGCGAACTGTAGAGAGCTGAGGACTTGTTCCTGCTGTCGTCTTGAGATCCGTTTGGATTTTAGAAGCCTTCTGACAGACCCTGCTATTTCCTTCCTTTTCTTCTGTGGGATGGAAAGGCGATGTGACTGAAGATCCCAATGGATTCCCAACCATTGGAACTTCTGAGCTGGAGAGAGGCGAGATTTCTCGGCGTTTATCTTGAAGCCCAGATGCTCTAGGAACTGGGTGACTTTGTTGCAGGCTCTTACACAATCTTCGCGCGATGTCGACCAGACTAGCCAGTCGTCTAGGTAGGCCATCACTTGGATGCCCTGAAGACGTAGCTGTTGGACGATTGCGTCTGCCAGCTTGGTGAAGATCCGTGGAGCCACGTTGAGCCTGAAGGGCAGGGCCCTGAAGGCGTAACTTTTCCTTTGGAGTCGAAATCCAAAGGTAGGAGGAAGCGTAATGATTCATTGGGATGTGCCAGTAGGCATCCGCCAGGTCTATGGAGACTGTGTACGCCCTTTGAGGCAGAAGGGTCCTTATTTGTTGCAGAGTCAGCATCTTGAATTTGTTGTTCGCAATGAACTTGTTGAGGGGGGATAAGTCTAGAATGACTCTGAGTTTGTCTGAGTCTTTCTTGGGAACACAAAAGAGTCTCCCTTGGAACCTGGTTGACTTTACCCTCCTGATCACTTTCTTGTTCAAGAGTTCCAGGACATATTCTTCCAGGAGGGGGGTTGACTGTTGGAAGAATTGCTGGAAGGATGGGGGTGGTTGAGTCCAGCTCCAGCCCAGTCCCTTCTTGACAATGCTGTGTGCCCAGGGATCGAAGGTCCAATGATCCTGGAATTCGCGGAGTCTTCCTCCCACCGGAAGCACTTCATTGCTTCTGGAGTCCCGAGGATTTGCCACCTCGGCCGCTAGCTCCCCTTCCTCCTCTGCCTCTGGAGGGACGGCGAGAAGAATCTCTGCCGGAACCTCTGCCTGAGCCCCTACCTCTGGGACGAAAGGTAGTCGAGTGTTGCTCATAAGCAGGGGTGAAGACCGGCGACTGCGACACCACCGGCTGGGGGACCAACTGAAAGGTCTGTTGCGGCTGCGTAGCCACTTGGGGAGTAGCGGGACCCGGAAACTGTAGTCTCGGTTGACGTTGCTGTGGTCTGGGCTTCGAGGATTTCCTCTTATGCTGAGGGCCATCATCCTGAGAGGACTTCCTCTTTCAGGACATGCCCCACTTATGGAGAAGGTTCCTATTCTCCATGGCAGCTTTGTCCACTATCTCTTTCACCAAGGTAGACGGGAAGAGATGCTTGCCCCAGATATTGAAGGAAATCAGTGTCCGGGGTTCGTGTTTCACCGTTGCGCTGGCGAACACGAATTCTTGACAGGCTCTGCGAGCCCTAGCGAAGCTATATAGGTCCTTGGTTACGGTCGCCAGGTGCGACTTAGCAAGGACCATGTAAAAGTCCGGGACTCTGGTATCACCGGCCATGAGTTCGAGCTGTACCTGATGGGACAGCGAAGCGGCGAGTCTCTCCTTCGTATCCTGTTCCCTACGAAGGAGGTGATCGTTCAGCCTTGGGAGGTCCTCATTGAATTGACGACCTGCCACATCAGGTTCCAGTTTTCCTACCGTGAAGGTCGACTGGATGTCTTTCCAGTGCCTATCATCGGGGGGAAGAGTAATGGAGAAGGGTCTGCACTCCTCCAGTGCAGGGCAAGGCTTCCCTTCCTCCATTGCCTTAATGACCGCTGTGAAGGCCTTTTCGATGAAGGGGAAGGTCGCAGTATTTGGCGCAACGAAGGTTGGATGCTTCTTACTAAGTGCCGGCATCTTCGAGTTTGTGAAACCACGGCTCTTCACTGCCTGAGCTAACATAGCTTGGGCCTTCGCGAGATCGAACATAATCACTTCTTTTGGTTCGGTCTCTTCCTTTGAGGCTGGTTCGGACTTGAGCCGGACATAACAGTCCGGATAAGCCTCGAAATTTGGGAAGAACTCCACTTCTTCCAACAAAATAGAGCCAACCCTTTCACTGATATAAATCTTGCCAGTCGTAATTGGCATATGCTCGGCGTATCTCCAAGGGTTAGCTTCCGAGCCGGTGGGGAGGTCCTTAACCGAAATCTTCTTCGGTTGTTTGAAGCCGATGAGAGTCGTCCGGAATTGCTCCTGAGTCTCGCGCAGCTTCTTGTCCATGAGGGCTTCAAGCATTTTGAAGACCTCTTGAGTGGCCGATGGAAGAGGGTCCGGGGTGGCAGAAGTCGAAGGAACAGGTTCCTCGGACGGTGCAGGAGTTGCTGGGGGAGCAGGAGCGACCTCGGTGTCTGAGTCAGGGTATTCCACCTGATCTTCCTCATAGTCGAGCTCCTCGCCCATGAGGTTCTTCTCCGTCTCTTCAGACACTTCCGACATACATTCCACGTTGTCGGAATCAAGATGGCACTCCCGCATGGACTGTGCCATTACGACGTCAGGTTCGACCACGATCTAGACGGTGGGGATCTGATCACGGGGGACCACTGAGTCTTTAGATGCTTTTGGGAAAAGCAAGGCCCTCAAGTCTTCATTGGGAAGGTACGGTCTAGTGGCGTTCTTCTGGAAGCCACGAACCCATTTGTGTAGCTTCTCCCTAGCAATGTCCCTTGCCTCCACAGTAGGAGGATCGTCGAACACCTCAACGAGAAGACTTTTGCAGACTGTACAGTTCTGTGGGTCCCAAAACTTCAAGCCGCCTTTCTTGGCGACGCAGGGGGCGTGGGTCCGGCACGCCTTGTGCCCGTAGAAGTCCGGGCGCTTCACTCCGCAGAAGTTGCTCTCACACTTCAAGTACTCCCCCTGTAAAAGAAAGAGATCATGAGTACATGGAAGGCATAAGAATGACTTATATTACTCTAAAATTAAGAATAACTTAATCTAAAGTTAAGAATAACTTAATTTATAAGAACATATTAATGTTTAAGATTGATGAGCGGGAAAGGAAATAGATAGACACATACTTGTGAATCCCGCCCAGCCGGTTACCGTAACCTTATCCGTAGACAATTCCTTTGTACCCTAAGGTCATAATGAGGGAAATCCGTATGGATGAGCCAAGCTAGGCTTTTAACAGGAATTGTCCACAGAGTGTACTAGGGTCTGAGACCACTCAGAGCCCTGGGGGAGAGGGGAAATAGGATAAACCCCTTAGTAAATGTAGGTTCCGGCAATCGACTGCACTGAGATACACAGAGTATGCTGGAATTATTGTAATGTGCAATCAAACAGCATAGCCACTATCTTTGGATGGTAAGACAACACCTATATGGAAGTGGCCAAGCTATCTGGCTGCAACATATTGACTGTCGGCATGTTGCCGGCAGCCAGAGGAAGGGGTATATGTCCCTCAACGTCTCATGAGGGTTCCAGCAGACCGACGGGACACCGGAGGCCGGTCCTGCAGGGTGGAAGGCATCAAGGCAGACACACTGAGTATCTTATATGGATAATACCACGGTGGCGACCGCCGGCACAGCGGAGGGTCGTCGGCAGGGGGCGGCGATACCGGCAGCCAAAGGCTGACGGTATGGTGAGCCTCGGATCAATTCATAAGAAAGATAATTATATGGTTGCATACCTAGATTGCCGGCAATCAATGCCGGCATGCGGGTGGCAGACTCCGAAGTCGGCCGGCTGTTACTAGGTAAAAAAGAGGGGTGGGACGTCGGCGGTATGTCGACGGAAGGCGGCAGCCTCCGGCACACGGAAGGCTGACGTCTTATAGGGGAAAGGTATCTTATGAATGAAGGTCAACTGAGGAAGTGGCGGTTATCGCCGGCAGTAGAGACGGCAAGGGACCGGCACCAAGATAGAAAGAGAGAAAGGTAAGGAAGGATGGAAGGG
>NC_090730.1:69320090-69325090 GCF_036898095.1 Palaemon carinicauda | reverse complement strand
ACAATAACTGCATTATACCTATTATAAATGTGTATGCTCCATCTGGTGCCAGTAAATTTGCTGAAAGGGAAGACTTTTTCAGGAATGAAATATTGTATTACCTGCGACATAATATTGATAATCTTATTTTTGGAGGTGATTTCAACTGTATAACATGCACAAGAGATTGCAGTAATAATAACAAAGCTTTACTGTCTAAGTCTACGAGTACTCTCGTGAAAAACCTTGCTCTGAGAGATAATTACAAATTCACAAACAGGATAATAGAATACACTTATATACGGGAAAACTATGGATCCAGAATAGACAGGATTTATACGGTAAAATTATTTGATAATATAACATCTGTAGACACCATTCCAATAAGTTTTTCAGATCATAGTATGGTTGTTTTGAAATTAAACATAAACACACACAAAATTGGCACAGGGTATTGGAAGTTGAATGTTAAAGTTTTAGATTCTGATGAAATTGAAGAAAATTTTTTACATGTATGGCAGTTTATAAAGCAGAAAAAGGGTACATTTGATAACATACTCTTATGGTGGGACTGGGCAAAATCACAATGTAAAAAATTCTTTGTCAAATTATGTAAAAAATGTTCTCAAGAAAAGTATGGATTGCTGAACTTATTACAAACAAGATTGCGTCAACTTTATGATATTAACTATAAAACTAGTGTAAATTATGAAAATATTAAGATTCTCAAGACTAGGATTTGTGACATCCAGAATGAAATATTAGAGGGTATAAAGATAAGAGCCAAACTAAATGATCGTACAACTGGGGAAAAAATATCTGCACATCTACTTGGTGCTGAGAAAAAGAAAAATCATACACGCATTACTAACATAAAACAAGCAGATGGTTCCATTGTAGAAAGCACAGAGGGAATTTCTGTTTTTATAAAGGAGCACTTTGAAAAATTGTTTAGTAAGGTAACTGGTCAGGTAAAAAGTCAAGATTATTTTCTTAACCTATGCCATTCTGTCATAAACCAGGAAGATGTAAGTTTTTTAAGTAGAGAATTAGAGGAAATTGAGGTTTTTGATGCTATCAAGAGTATGTGTAAAGGAAGATCACCAGGGTATGATGGACTTCCTATAGAATTCTACAAAAAGTTTTGGTCTTTAATAAAGTCTGACGTTATGGAAGTGTTCAAATCCATTGTGACTGAGAAATATATGTCAGATAGTCAAAATTTGGGTGTAATAAAATTATTAGCTAAAATGGGAGATTTATCTTTGGTGGAGAACTGGAGACCTATATCCCTTTTGAATGTTGACTATAAAATCTTTGCTAAGGTTTTAGCAAACAGATTGAGATGTGTTATTGGGAAGATTATCTCCCCAGAACAATATTGTGCAGTGAAGGAAAGGTCGATTGTGAATTGTAATAATACGATTCGAGATGTAATTTTTCATACAAAACAAAAGAGTGAAGACTTAGCAATTCTAAGCTTAGACTGGTCTAAGGCTTTTGATAGAGTTAATATGGATTTTGTTTTTAAAGTGATGAAGAAATTTGGTTTACCAGATGAATTTGTGGCTCTAGTTAGAATACTGTACAAAGATTGTGTAAGTAGTATCTTGGTAAATGGGTTTATGAGTTCAACTTTTTGTATTAAGAGGTCAGTAAGACAAGGCTGCCCTATGTCAATGCTGTTATATTGTATATTTCAAGAACCTTTGTATAGAGCAATAAAGAGCAATAACAAGATAATAGGGCCTACCCTTCCAAACAATGTAAATATATGCCTGCAAGGTTATGCAGATGACTCATCCGTGATCTTGTCAACTGATGATTCAGTTAGAGAGTGTTATAAAGAAGTACAATGGTTTGAACTTGCGACAGGTGCACAGCTAAACAAGGACAAAACTAGTATAATTGGGTTTGGGAAATGGGAAAACCGAAAAATTTGGCCTATCAGTTGGTTGAAAACTGTTGAAAGTATCAAAATTCTTGGTATAATTTATTATAGTGATTTTGAGGTTACATGTGAAGAAAATTGGTCTCGCCTTACTCAAAATATTAAAATATCCTCAGATATGCTAAGTCAAAGACAATTATCTATTTTCCAAAGAGCTATTATTGTTAATTCACTAGTTTTGTCCAAAGTTTGGTATATATCACACACTTTGCCTCCTTTGAAAAAGTACATTGCTCAAATAAATATGCATGTATTCCGATATATATGGCAGGGAACTTACCATCCTATTGGTAGAGATACTCTTTGTTTGTCGAAAGAGAAAGGTGGATTGGGTATTATAAATGTTTATTTTAAGTCCTTGGCGATTTTTAGTTCGACAGCTCTAAATGATATTAGAAAGGATATTGGTTTAAGTAATTTCTATTGCAAGATGAGAATTAGTTTTTTGTTGGACTTGAAGGAAATAAATGAGGTTTCATTTGTGTCAACATCATTTTATTCAGTTGCAATTAATGTAATCAGAAAAGTTTATCACCATGCAAAATTTCCTAACTTAAGTTCTAAAGATTGTTATAATTTCATAAGGCCAGAGATTGTCCCAAAAATTGAAGGGAGTTATCCATTTTTGGACTGGAAAATGGTATGGGACAGCATAAACAAACCTTTCATTGGCATCATGGAGAGAGAGTTTGCCTTTAAATACGCTCATGAAACTTTGGCGACAAATAATCGTCTGAAAATGTTAAATATCAGAGAGAGTGATAAATGTGATCATTGCGATGATGTTGAATATAGTTTGCATATATTTTACTTTTGCAGGCACATCCAGACAATATTGATGTATGTCAAAAATGTATTATTTCATACTTGTGACATAAACAGGGACAATTTTTTAAACACATTAATGTTCAATTACAAATATAGGACGAAAAAGGATTATAATAGCGCCACTGTATTGATAATAGGTTATTTATATGCTGTTTGGGTAAGTAAGAAGAAACGATATACGAAAGAGGAAACAGATGCCTTTCTTAAGAGTAAATTTCAATATGATCGGTGGCTTCTGAAAAATATCTATAAAGAAAGAATGAATAAAATGTTCACCAAAAAGTATATAAATTATTGTTTTTGAGTGACTGAAAATTAAAATCAAGATGTGTGATGTTGTAAATTGTTAAATTAGATGGGTTTGTTTATAGAAAAATGCAATTAAATATGTTTATACTGTAAATAATGTAATTGTAAAGAATATGTAATTTAACTTTTTAATAAAAAAAAAAAAAAAAAAAAAAAAAAAAAAAAAAAAAAAAAAATGATAAGAGGGTTTCATTTATGGCTAAGGTTGCAGAATGGTTAAAAGGACTTCATAGATGTAAATGGACATGGAAATGATGAGAATGTGTTCCTGGATGTTTTGATTGATGTAATATATTCGATATTGCACGTGAAGGTGAACAGTAGGAACTGTTCTATCATGCATTTTAGAAAAGTGAAGTATTCTGATAACAAAATAATAAAGGCTTGGAAGAATCTTTCAAGAAAGGCACAAGAGAAGTGGAATATGATTCTTAATGATGCAAGTAGTATAGAGAGGCAAGGATACAAATTGCTAAAGGTACTTCTGAAATACAAAAAGAAAGTAAGAGGAAAATACTGGGACCTACTTTTAGAATAAGTATCTTTTATGAAGTCTCTAAGTGGTGTATGGAATACTGGGAATAAAGTAAGAGGAGTCAAAAGGAAAAATGTTGCGCATCATGACCAAAAACGAATGGCAAATGAACCAATGAAGAAATGGGCATCTGCTTCTAGCTTTAGTAATTTACCAAACAATGTTCAGGGTACTTTATGTAACAATAATTCAAAGAGAAGTAAGTTGGTAAGGATGCAAATGGATGTGCTGGATGAGAGTAGTTTGCCTTTTACCAAAGATGAATTGTTGTTGGGATTTAAAAAAAGGTAGGTCGACTGCTCCTAGGGAAGATGGGGTAACATATGAAATAATTAATTGTTTTATTATGATGGAGCATAGCCCACTACCTTATTTGATCAATCTTTAATTAGAAAATGACAATTTACCCATTAAATGGAAATTGGCATTGATTGTACCTGTGCATAAGAGTAGCGGGGCATATCGACCCATATCATTAACATCTTGCATATGCAAACTAATGGAAAGAATGATTCTTAACTGGTTATTTTTGTTATTGGTGATCAGTTTTTTTCAAAATCTGTATGGTTTTATTAAGGGAAAGAATGCAACAAATTGTGTTTTAAGAGTGCTGTGCAACAGCAACGTAAAAAGCAGGGCATTTATTGATCTCAAGGGAGCATTTGACAGAGAAAATAAAGAACTTGTAAATAAAGATACCAGTGGATCGTTGCTAAGGTGGATTGAAAGTTACATAAGTGGAAGGAGGGTCAAGGTTTGGATTCAAGGGCGCGAGTCTGAAGAAATGGATATGGAAAAGAGTTTTAAGTCCAACTCTATTTAATGTTTTTATGAATCAAATTGCAAGGAACTCTTTTCTTAGAGGCAGGGAAGTTGTAATATATGCTGATGACATAATGATCCATTGCACAAATGAGTTTGTTATGAAAGACGCTATAGCTGAACTACATGATTTATACTTACACATGGGATTCGTTATTAATGAGAATAAAAGTAAAACTAAATCACGTTGTCCAATTGAAAATTAGATATCATTTAATAGAAGGCAGTTAAAAAAGGTAGGAACTTATAAATATCTTAGAATGTATACTGGCTTTCACAAAAGTATGGATGAGGTCAATTATATTAGAAATATTTGTCTAGCAAGATTAAGACCGTTGCAGGTATTGGCTAACCGAGGCAATGGTGCTGATATACCGGTATTGCGAATGTTATACATAAGCACGGTTCGTTCAATTATTGATTATGCAGCCCCAGTGTTAATATGCTATTCGGAGAGAGAATTAAGGAAGTTGGAAATAATAAAAAAAACATCAACCAATGTGCATGATACTGGGTTATACCATGAGCGAGCACACGTATCGAGGTCATGGGAATGGAGCTGAATCCCCCATGTAT
>NC_090730.1:69312590-69315090 GCF_036898095.1 Palaemon carinicauda | reverse complement strand
AGGCAGATGAGAGGAAGAGGGGTATAAAGCTATAGGCTGATATATATATAAAAGTTTTATGTTGGTACAAACAGATGTGATATAAAAGAATTACATAGCGATAGGCTAATCAATCTAAATGAATTATGTTGTTATAGACAGATGAGATATGAAAACAATTATATAGTTATTGGCTAATAGATATAAAACAAGTTATATTGCTCTAGGCAAATTAAATATAAAGAAACTATACTACTTATAAACCGATGAGAAAAAAACTGAGAATATAGTTATGAGCTAATTAAAAAGAAAAAACAACTTAGCTATAGGCTGATTAATCTAAAAGAATTATTCTGCTCTTATCAGATGAATTAAAGATGAGTTCAGTTGCAACAGGCATATTAGTTATATATTCATTTTGTTTCTACAGGCGTAAGAATTATAGGTGAGTTATGTTGCTGTAGGCATATGAGAGATAGATGAGTTATGTTGCTTTAGTCATGTGAATAATCTCAACTATAACTCATCCCTATGAGTTATGATGTTAATAAGCAAAAAAAAAATATAAATTAAGCTAATTGGCATATGAATTATAAATAAGATATGTTGCTAATAAGCAAAGGAATTATAAAAGAAGTTAATGGAAATATGAATTATTAATGAACCAATGATATATAAGTTCTGATCAGTACTGAAATACAATAAGCTAGAGACTAGCTAAAGAATTCACTTAAATGCCTAATAGAATAACCAGCATATAAATATGAAGAAAAGTTAACCAAAAATAGGTTGTCAAATTTTGACAGAATAGGCAGTAGAGTAGTTCAGATGGAGGGAAATTAATGCACACATATGTTATTTATAAATTACTTTGATGATATTATTCCTCTGAATTCCTAGTAATGAGCTTTGTATTGAAGTAGGTATTACAGAATAAGTAATCAAAGTATAAGAAGAGACATAATTAATAATAAGGAGCATAGATAAAGGGATGGATAGAGAGAGATAACACTGATTTTCCAGTATTCAGATAAAGATTAATGGGAATATTAAATAGAAGTAGAGATAGGGTAGCCATTTCAGGTGATAGTTTAGGTAGAACATATGTGCTACAACATTATATAAATAAAGATGACGACGTCAAACATTTTATACAACAAATTTCAAAATGACCTATCACCCAATGCCCCATATTAGATACTATGAAAGTTGAAAAGAAGAAGTCTCCTTATAATTCTGCTATGATATCATTTCAAATAAAGGTGAAAGTTACAGACTAGGAATAGGTTATCATAGTTTAAATCAAAATACAGTTCGTGATAAGATGTCTATCCCGGTGGTAAATGATGATTTGGATTAGGTATTGAGGAGCAGAAATATTTTGTTGATATTGACAAGTGCCATAGATGAAGTAATACAAGCCATTGCCGGCTAGTAGCAATCTTAAAGAATATTTAGAATTTCAAGTGGGGCCAATGGGATCACATAAGCTCCTTTGACTTTTGACATATTAATGCTGTAGATTTAGGACACATACAGCATGGAGGCTATAAGTCTATCTAAATGATATTACTATGTTTAGTAAGGATATAGAGAGCCATTTAAAAACATTAGTACTAGTCTCAGAAATAGAGAGAATATCGGTATTTTTAATTAAGATTAAAAAGTATCAAATCCCTAAATTAGAAAGGGCAAGTAAACAGTGTAGATAAGTTACGCATGCAAAAGGAAAATGAAGACTATTGTGGAAAATCCTACTTCAAGAAAATTTTTAAGGTGTAAGGAGATTTTACGCACTAATTATTCAGCATTTCGTTAAAATAGTCAAGCCTTTAATAGGTTCACTGTATCTCACCTGGTTCACACACGTTTCTTTTTTTATTGAAGATCTCCCTCTACATCTAACTGTTAACAGAACCTGTTTAAGCCATTCTTTTCATGAACTGTTGGGATGGATTTTTTTGCCTTCTTCCTCTGAAACTCTTGTATATAAACTCACTGTCTGTTGAGAAAAAGTTAGTTGCATTCATCTCGCTTCTCAGTTACAACCTCACGGCTTTCTCTCACATTGGTGACCCCGGAGTAACCAGCTCACTACAGCCTTACCCCTCACTACCATGACTTACTGTTTAATGATGCCACCCTCTGACCCTGAGTCTCCTATCAACGCCACTCCCATGTAACTACCACCATTTGCCAGTACCGAACAAGTGACCTGTTTTAATTGTGCAGATGTCCAGTTTCACATCAAGGGCGTGACTTGATAAAAAAAAAAGAAAAAAAAAAAAAAAAAAAAAAAAAAAAAAAAAAAAAAAAAAAAAAAGCATATCATGTTTTCAGGGCGATTACTAATAATCCTTTCCCGAAAATTTCCGATTGGGCTTACGAGCAAGGGGTCACCCCAATATCATATGATACCCTCAAAAAATACTTCCTGGAGCAGTACTAGCCATAGCCAGCTGCCTGTATACCAAAACTTTTTAAGCTCTCTCAAAAATCATTGAGGGACCAAAAGGGTTCT
>NC_090730.1:69298233-69312090 GCF_036898095.1 Palaemon carinicauda | reverse complement strand
AGCGCCCAAGTCTCCTCCAACACCACCCGTGAAATTAAAACAAGCTCATTGTAATTAAAACTATACAACAAGTCAGGAAAGTCGGGGAGGAGGGAAACAATGTCAGTACGTTCCAAAAGAAATAATTACTGCCAAAGTGACTTAATCAAAAAATAGTTTACGTTAAATTTAACACATACTAACACCTCCTCACAAAAAAAAGAAAAAAAAATCCACAAGGAAATTTTTCTGCAAAGTATTGAACTTAATACAAAATTTAAAGAAATACATAAAAATTTTAACTTCAAAAAGCAAACATATCAATTCAATCTACATGAAATAAAACAGGGACAATAAGCAAAATTAAAGTCAAATGACAAAAACTCAAAATGTGATAAAAATTACTATATCACATTGCCGGGTAGATTAGAGATAGTGGCAAAAAAAAATAATTTGAACCACTTTCAATACCGTCAATAGATATCAAATCTTAACCTTAATACTAAGACTTAAAGCTAATACAAGTAAATAACTTAGTGACTACGCCAAAAATAACATCAGTATCCACATACGAAGAAATATAGTAATATCCACATGAATTCTAGAGTGGAGCGGTGGGCACAGGTTAGCAGAGCAGCAAAATTTAGAAGACTGACCTATTATTAGACTAAACCTAGACAACCGACAACAAAAATATAAATCGACCACAATGCGGTTAGCGTTACCTCAACCAAGGTCTCCACTCATACACCAGTCTGTAGCGCCTAAAAAAACGCCCGTGCTGTGCTACAGAATCGTGAGCCTGTGACCTGGTTGAATTATTCTGAAAACAGAAATATCAGTAAAGCAAAAATAAGGACAAAAACCTTAATAGATTAACCTTAACTCAGTCTAGGGTACCACTCATACACCGGCCTGTAGCGCCTACAAAACGGCTGTGTTGTGCTACAGACCCGTGAGCCCGTGACCCATCTAAGCTATGTAAAGATAAACAGAGAACAGGGACATAACAGTATAGGATTAATGATTTGCAACACTCAATATTGTGACCCTTCAAAACACTTTCCAAAAATGCCTCTTTTCACTCCAGAGAGCGTCCTTACACTAAACGGGTTTGGGCCTTAAATTCACACATCATTAATGGACATACACAAGACAATGGTAACACCTTAAAATTAACCTCCACCAATAATACATGCAAAAGTAAACAGAAATCAAAAGTACCCTTAACCACTCTTAATCAAAGACGACACCGATGAAAAACCTGCAAATAAAGACATTTAACATCTTAATCTTAAATACTTAATCCTAAATCAGGCACTGATGCGTGACAGTGCATCAGCGACAATATTACTTTTGCCTGGAATGTGTGAAAAGCAAAAATTCCATTCCTGGAGCAAAAGGCTCCAACGCATCAACCGTTGATTTTTATTCTTAAACCTGTTCAAGAAAACCAACGGATTATGATACTATTAATATTCTAATCGGAGTCCCTGTAGAGGATAAATACACCTGAAAATAGTTAACAGCTAAAATTAATCCCAAAGTCTCTTTCTCTACAGTCGAATATTTCCGTTGTGCCGGGGATAACTTTTTGGAAAAATAGGCAACAGGATGAGATACTCCATGAGCATCTTCCTGCAACAAAACTGCTCCAACCCCAATATCACTCGCATCAGTAGCAAGTGAAAAAGGGACGTCAAAATCAGGAGCTTTCAATATAGGGAAATTCATTAGGACCTGCTTTAATTTTTCAAAGGCATTTTGGGCATCATTAGTCCATACAAAAGTCACATTCTTACGTAATAAATTAGTCAGGGGGTCAGCAATATCAGAAAAATTCTTAACAAATCTACGATAATACCCTACTAACCCAAGAAACTTTCTGACATCCCTGCGACACTTTGGTATTTCACTATGCCTAATAGAGTCTACGTTTGCCTGTTTTTTAGCCACTTTCCCAAATCCTACTTCGTGACCCAAATACACAACCTTTGCTTTGGCAAACTCACTCTTTTTGAGGTTTATAACCAAACCAGCTTTCCCAAGTACCTGAAATAAGGCCTTAATACGTTTAAGATGGGTGTCTCAGTCATCACTATAAATTACAATATCATCGATATAAACAACACACCCCTCTAAACCTTGGACCAAAGTATTCATCAACCTTTGAAAGGTTGCAGCAGCATTCTTCATGCCAAAAGGCATTACTTTACATTGGTAGAGTCCTCGCTGTGTTACAAACGCTGACAAATCCCGTGCCCGTTTGGACAGCGGAACTTGCCAATACCCCTTTAACAAATCAAATTTTCTTACATATTTCGAATTCCCTATCCTGTCAATACAGTCCTCTATCCTGGGTAAAGGATAACTATCAGGCTTTGTGACCTCGTTGACTTTGCGGTAATCAAAACAAAGCCTGAATTGACCATCCTGCTTCTTTACCAAAACGACAGGTGAAGACCACGGACTGTTGCTGGGTTCAATCAGCCCGTGTCGTAACATATAATCAACCTCTTTATCCACAACATCATTTTTAAATGGATTTAACCTGTAAGGGGATTGTTTTACCGGAGTTGCGTTACCCACATCTACATCATGTTCCAGGGCAGTGGTCTGTCCGGGAACATCCGAAAATAAATCCTTATAACTAAAAACTAACTCTTTCAAAGATCCCTGTTCTGCTAAATTTAAATGTGAAACCATTTCTGAAAAATTTTATAAAGAATGTTCATTATCATTAGGCCATTCGGCACCATCAAAACAATCATCATCAAAATTACTCACATCTGGAAAAGAAAAAGAATTAATACCATTACACTTTGTAGTATTACCAATTAATGTCACGGGAATAACTTTGTCACGACCTTTATAAGCTTTTAACATATTTATGTGACACAGCTGGTAGGGTCTCCTCCTTTCAGGAGTTTCAACTAAATGATTAACATCACTTAATTTCTTTAAAATTTTCAACGGTCCTGAAAATGAAGCTTTTAAAGGGTCTCCTGGAATGGGAAGCAAAACCAACACATTATCACCCATTACAAAATTACGCTTCTTAGTATTTCTGTCAAAAAAGTATTTCATTTGCTTTTGGCTACACAATAAATTTTCACCAGCAAACTTCCAAGCCTTCGTTAATTTTTCACCCAAATTACTAACATAATGTAATAAATTTATATCAGGGGCGTCCCCCTCCCAAGATTCACGAACCACATCCAATGGACCACGCACACAATGACCAAAAATAAGGCTGAAAGGGGAAAATCCTAAAAATTGACTCGCCACTGACCGAAATGCAAATAATAAATAAGGTAGTTCCTTATCCCATTCGGAACCATTAACCAAACAATACTTTTTTTTATCCTAGACTTCATGGTTTGATGAAATCGTTCCAAAACACCTTGACTTTCAGGGTGGTACGGAGAAGAAGTCACATGTTTAATTTTCAACTCTGCCATCTTTTCCCTAAATAGTTTACTCATAAAATTAGACCCACAATCAGACTGAATTACTTTGGGCATTCCGAACCTGGTGAAAAAGTCAATTCACACTTCAACAATTTTAACAGTTTTTACATTTCGCAGTGGTATTGCCTCAGGATATCGAGACATCCTATCCATAATTGTTAAAATATACCGATTGCCACTACGAGTTTTCGGCAGAGGACCAACAACGTCAATAATTATCTCCCTGAACGGTTCAGAAACAACAGGAATAGGATGTAATGGTGCCTTTTGGGATCGGTTGATTAGGCTTCCCGACCTTTTGACATGCATCATAACTATTTACAAATTTTTTAACATCATTTTTCATCTTAGGCCAAAAATAACTTTCACACAATTTACGAGTGGTTTTAAAAATACCAAAATGACCAGCCAAACCATTTTCATGAGCCAATGTTATTAACTCCTTTCGATAAACAAAAGGAACCATAATCTGTTTAACAACTTCACAACCTGTGTTAATGGCATCAAAAGGTCTACTTACTCTGTATAAGATATTATTAATTATCTTAAATCGAGGGGCAGTCACATCAGTAATTTCACCAGACTCAATTGGCAGGTCTTTAAAATCTGCTTTTTTTGGGCTGTAATAAGTTCCTTAGTAGTCCAATTAAGTTTATTATCCAACACGCCACAATCTACAACTAAGCTATCACTACGATCTAAACTACTCAAATCAACATCAACTACCGACTCAACACTACTAGCCTTCGATCGAGTGACTACAGATATTTCATTACTGGAATTTAACACAATTGGGAAAGTTTTATTTATTAGGGCGACATCATCCCCTAACACTAAATCCACATCTTTAATAGGAAATTTATCAATAATGGCCACTTTTAAATAACCTGAAAAAGACGGGCATGATAAATAAAGACTCTCAACCGGGTAAGACCTGACCGTATCTGGAAAACCACTTAACAAAACATATTCCTTATTCGTACATTCTAAATCAATAGGTAAAGATTCTCTGAGAATTAACGACTGAGCAGGCCCAGTATCACGCAAAATTTTAACCTTTCTTTGCTCAGTCGAATTTCCAGAGCGAACAAAACCATTTGACAAATATTTCTGAAAAGGAGCCAGTGACTTATTGCCTAGTCATTGATTATTAGAATTCTCAGCCACTGACTCGTTCTCATTCCTACGAATGGCCATTACCGGACGTCTTTCGGTCCCTTGTGACTTTTTAAAAGCAAAACACATGCTCTTGACGTGCCCCTTCTTATGACAAAAGAAACAAGTCAAACTTCTCAGCTTCTCCGGGTTGTCTGTGGTCTGCTTATTATAACTGTTAACAGGAGTAGTACGAGAACCATAATTGTCACTAGGCCTGTTATAAGTTTTCTGGTTACTATTCCCGTTAACTCTCACCCAACCAGACTTCTCATTTCTGGGTACCTCCCCTATCACATTTTTATGAGAGAGGAGATACTCATCACTTGCGATAGCCACCTCCTGCAAAGTTTCTAATTTTAACTCTTCGAGGTGTAACTTCACCTCATTAGGCACGGACCTTTTAAACTCCTCAACCAAAATCAATTCGTTTAATTTCTCAAAGTCCGTCACCTCCTTAGACTTTAACCAATCACCAGCAAATTGTTCTTTACTATGAGATTCAGGGCCTCTGTAACACGGTTTTTCCGCAATAATTTTTTATCTATGAATCTCATAAATATAACGCTTCTTCAGAATGCACATTATATCTACACATAAATTTTGACTATATTCTGCATTACGTAATGTAAAAGTGACGTTTTTTGAAGACGGGCCAACATACTCAGAGAAAAGGTTTCGAACGCACTCGTTACGTAACTTATGACGGCATTTCTTCCCTCTTTCTCGATCGATGATTGGCTATACGTAACGAAGGCTATACCTCTGCCAACAATGACACAAAAGTTTAAATAAAAGCAAAGCAGTACACCTTTATGAACTCAGAAACCTCTCCACTGATAATTGTCATAATGAACAAACCAACAAAATATGTTAATAAGTACAAAAACACTTCGATTATTAGTCTAACTCCCAAATAAGTTTCCTAAGAAATTACAGTCTACTTTATAGGTCACAATCAGATTGACAAGGTGTAGGGAATAGTTGGTAATTTTCAAAAACGTAGTAGACAAGCTTGATTTGATAACTGCTATATCCCATGTCAAGCAATTTTTATTTATTGTCTATCTACCTACCTATTTACTGTAAAAAAAAAAAAAAAAAAAAAAAAAAAAGACGGTACCGTATTTTGGCTTTAAACCTTCACCAATAATTATCGTCAGAATGATGACTTCATGAGGCTCCACCCACTTTGGCCTGGTTATAATTCAGGATAACACTGAAGGCTATCATGGGCATTGTTGGATCAGAAAATTTGAATTCTGGCTATAAAAACTCATTTCTCGAGTAGTTGTAAGAAGTGCTAAATGATCCTCAGGGATCCCAGCAGTTGGCCTAAACGTTAAATTCATGTATACTACTGTTGCGGCACTACTGCTACAGTAGTATTACTACGCTAGCACAGATACCCCACCCACATTTATGTATCGTTCCGCCATTCATAAAGTCTTTGTAATGTTTTTTTCACGGTGCAATAAGCCATGGCCTCCTCAGAAATTAAGTTTAACATAGGATGATAGGTTATTTCATTAAGCTGACAAATTATGGCAACTGGGTATGTTATTGCCGATGTTGAAGCTAAAGATAAAGTATGGTATCATTCCTTCATTGCATTATCATCTTTACTACTATTTGTTTTGCTACATGTAGTAATTATTTTCAAGGATAAATGAATTATGTTCACTTTACTTCTATTAATTCCCATTAGATGTACAAATAAAACTCCTAAAACTATTCCTGATTTATTCATAAAATGCAGTCATGCCCAAAACATATATGGTCGTACGGCCTAAGAAGAAGAAAAAAAATTATATCGGATGATCCGTTGGTCTGATGGAGAGTTTAGCACAAAATTCTTATTTTAACAAAATTAGTTATATAAAGACTGTTTACATACAATCTCTCTCTTTCTCTCTCTCTCTCTTGGTGGCATAGTGAATAGTTAATGGAAATGTTCAAAAGCCTGAATGACATTACAAGTATTATAATCATGTTACGCTAAATACAAATCCGAACATAAATATTGGATTTAAACTAAAAACTGAATAATTACCTATTCAGGCTATAGTAAATATGGCCACGGGCTTTCTCTTGACTGTATAAAGTTGCAAGTCGTAAGACAAATGCAGTTTTGCAACCACGGGGGCAATTCCAAATCCTGTTAGCTATTCTTGACTGTTATGGTTTTCAGAGCCGATGGAACAAGGTGAATGGGTGTCTGGTGGATGGGCGGGGCAAAATTTTGTCAAAAGGTGTTTACATAGCTTACGTAATGAATGTTTTCAACTCTTGGCTCGTAATCACTGGCCATGGCGTCGGCTAGATCATTTTTACTCTATAAAAATTAAAACTATCGGGTTTAGGTTATTGACAATGCTGACAAAATTTGTGTGTGGTTGTAAAATATACATATGTCAACTTTCAGCTACATCCGATGCTTTGATAAGAAGCAAAGTCAAAAAAACCGTGTTACAGAGGCCCTGAATCTCATAGTAGGCCTGGCAAACTCTACAAAAGTCTGCCCTCTTCCCTTACGTAAATTACGGAAGCGTTGTCGGTAAGCTTCCGGCACGAACTCGTAAGCCTTCAAAACTATGGCCTTCACAGAATCATAATATGAGGACAGATCTTCGTCCAAGGAAACGTAAACTTTCTGGGCCTTACCTAGCAACTTACTCTGAATAAGAGTAGTCCAATACTCTTTTGGCCACTCCAACCTTGAGGCTATCCTATCAAAAGAAACAAAAAACTCGGCCACGTTAACTTCCTGAAAATTTGGGACTAACTTAAGAGCTTCAGTTAGATTAATAAAAGGCATTGCAGACACATTATGCTGGGAAGAAGAAAAACCCCTATTATTCAATGCTTGCTTAGCAAGTTCGTGCTCTCTCTGTCTGTCTCTGAGTCTCTCTCTCTCTCTCTCTCTCTCTCTCTCTCTCTCTTTCCTCCGCCTTCAACCTTTGGAGATCTATTTCCATTTTTTTTCAACTGAATCTGCCTATCTAAAATTTCTACTGACACCATTTCCTCCCCCTGCCTAGTCTCTGGTTTACCTTCTGCCTTCATCACCTTAACCATTTCATAAATATTTTAAGAAGCAACAAGCCCTTCCTAACAGACCCGGGATTTTCAATTTCAAAAAATTCTGCTACACATTCTAAATCGGGCTTATTCAAGTCTGCCAACCTGTCCTGCCACCCCTCTCCACCCAAGAGCTCCGGAATATTGAAATCAGTCATGATATATTAATTGCACACAAGTAAATATATAAATGTATCTCACAAAATGTTAAAAAAGAACCAATACACTGAACACCAATAACCACACAAATATCCTACCAGGGTCACAAAAAAAAAAAAAATATAAACACCGGTCAACACAAAGATACAGGAGAGAAGGTATCACTATGATGCAAGCACCCCAAGAATCCACTCTATACACTCAAGTGACTACAAGATCCGAGAGATCCCGTCACGGTCGCCAAATGTTATGGGCCAAACCCATCATACATACAAAAGTCCCATACACACAAATGAAGTCACTAAGGACCAAGTCCACAATAGGTGGAATGGCCGCAACAGAGCGTACAGAGATGGAATCAAGGAGGATAAACAAAAACTGAAAATGAAACTTTAATATTTAATACAAATTTTTTTAGAAAAAAATGATCACTGAGCCTCTTACAAAATACATTAGATAGACCAAGTCCAATCACACACTGAAAACATCGAGTTACCAACACTCTTACACCAAAGTAAGACAGACTATACAATTATACTTTGAAGAGAGGACCCCAAAAGTAATAGAATGTCAAAAAGTCAGAATAACCTAACTTATTATACACACTAAATCAATAACAAAAAAATAAATTGCTTCCCTTAACACAGTCTCCCAATCACAGGTCGAGGGGATTATTATATATATTTCGCCAGACAATCCATGGACACGGCCGTCAGATAGGTAATCATTCACTTTAACGTCGCGAGACGATCAACGGACACGGACGTCCGAAAAGAAATCACACCTTACCAGATGGCAGAGAGGTCCCCTTTGCTAAATCACTGAACCAAGGGCGATGTTGGATAATCCATCAATCGTCTATAGGAAAACAACAGCAGAAAGTGAAGAAAGGCAGATCTTGATTATCAGACTCAGTCAGTCAAGCACTCCCCTTCTTAAAGGTCCAGAAACGACTCTCTCCTTCTGGACACACAGCGCCAAAGTCTCCTCCAACACCACCCGTGAAAATAAAAAAAGGTCATTGTAATTAAAACTATACAATAAGTCAGGAAAGCCGGGGAGGAGGAAACAAGGTCATTACATTCAAAAGAAATAATTACTGCCAAAGTGACTTAATCAAAAAATAATTTACTTTAAATTTAACACATACTAACAATATATATATATATATATATATATTTATATATATATATATATATATATAGATATATACATATATATATATATATATATAAGTATATATATTTATATATATATATACATATATATATATATATATATATATGTATATATATATATATATATATATTTATATATATCTGCATAAATATACATATATACTGTATATATATATATATATATATACATACATATATATATATAAATGTAGATTTATATATATATATATATATATATACATATATGTATATATATATATATATATATACATATATGTATATATATATATATATACATATATGTATATATATATATATATATATATATTGTGATGACTTTATGGCCAAGGTTCAGAGAATAATAAGTTCCATAGGTCACATAAAATAATTAATGAAAGGTTTAATTTCAAAACAGAACAAAATTTAACACTTTAATAATGAAACAGTTTACATAATTACGTTAATCTCTTTCTTACCGAAATAAACCAGAAAACACTCAAACAATCCTGCACCGCACCAAATAACAAAATCAATAACCTTAATATACTAAATTTCAAATATAAATCACATTACCAATTTCACCAAGGTTCACTCAAGACTTATATAAAAGAACATTAATACATTACAAAAACTGAGGAATAAGAAGACAGCTACTCCAATAGGACACTTATCACAGTAGAGGACCAGGTGAGACTAACTATGTATGAAATAAGTGGTCCGAAGAAAACTGAAAAGAAGGCGGGGAAAACAGAAAGCACTCTGAAAACGGGATAACTAAAGATACAGCCAAGGATGTTAAAAACAGGTACAGGAAAGAACTGAATACATTCCCACAACAAAAGAAGATTACAACTATATACAAAATTAAGATGCCAATCTGGCAGATGGGTGACACCTCCTCCTTAGAAGACGAGCCCAACAGAGTGGCTCGTAGAAAAAGAGGCCAATGAGGAGAGTCTGACGATACTCTAGACTGGAGAAGGAGGTATGTTAAGGAGGTAGTCGCGATAAGGCATCTGCCATGATGTTCTCTGTTCCCTTGATGTGACGGATCTGCAGAGGGAACTTCTGCAGATAAATGGACCAGCGTAGTAGACGTTGGTTGTGGGACTTCATCTTGTCGAGGAAGGTCAAGGGGTTGTGGTCGGTGAAGACTAGTACCTCAGCAGTACCTAGTAAGTAGCATTCATATTTTTGCAGGGCAAGTACCAAACTAAGTGCTTCCTTCTCAATGGTGCTGTAGGACTTCTGGTGATGCTTGAACTTAGTGGAGGTGTAGCTGACTGGGTGAAGTATACCATCTGACTCCTGGAGTAGCACCCATCCAGCTCCCGCATCACTAGCATCTATTTGAAGGATAAAAGGCTTTTTAAAATCCGGGGATTTAAGAACAGGGTTGTTTATCAGAAACAGCTTTAAGGCTTCGAAAGAGGATTGACATTCTTCATTCCAACTGAATTTAACTTTGGTACTGGTTAGGGATGTTAAAGGGGCAGCAACTGAAGAGAAGTTCTTGCAGAATCTCCTGTAGTATGAGGCTAACCCTAAGAATCTTTGTAAGGACTTTCTGGTGGTCGGAACAGGGTACTCTAGAACAGCTTCTACATTGGCAGTTTTTGGTCTAACATTAACATCCCCAACAATGTGGCCTAAGTAGGTAACAGTAGCTTTACAAAAGACAGATTTTTTAAGATTTATGGTTAATCCAGCCTCTTCTAACCTACGGAACAAACACTTGAGCCTATTCCCATGTTCTTCCCAAGTCTGTCCAGTGACTACTATATCATCAAGGTAACAATAAACACCCTCCAAATCTTGGATGATGAAGTTTACAAAGCGCTGAAAGGTAGATGGGGCGTTGGTAAGGCCAAAAGGCATGACCTCATACTGAAAAAGTCCAAAGGGTGTAATGAAAGCAGATATTAACTTAGCTTTTTCAGTTAATCCTACCTGATAATAGCCCTTTAAGAGGTCTATCTTCGTTACAAACTTTGCTTGTCCTACTGAATCAATTAAATCATCAATGAGTGGCAAAGGGTAGGAATCTTTAATGGTAACATTGTTAATCTTTCTATAGTCTGTACAAAATCTGTAGCTACCGTCCTCTTTTGGAACTAGGATGCAAGGTGAAGCCCATGGCGATTTACTCGGTCTTGCTAGACCATGCCGGAGAAGATATTCGACTTCCTCCTTCATTTTGCTCTTCTTCTCAGGACCCACACGATAGGACTGCTGACGAATGGGTGCTGTACCAGGAACCAGCTCGATGTCATGTAGCAGCAAATCACTTTTCCTGGGAAAATCATCAAAGAGAGTTGACTGGCTAGAGATTACATTCTTTAAGTCTTGCGACTGCCAAGGAGAGAGGTGGTTCAGGAATAGATCCAGGTTATTTAGAACCTCAGTATTGGTTTGTGGCATGGAGGAAGCAATAAGGTCTTCCAATGAATTGTCCTCTCCTGGTGTCTCTACCTTAGAATTAAGATTAACAACCGTCTCACTGGAACCATTTCCAGTTTCCCTAGAGTGATAAGCCTTAAGTAAATTAACATGAATGATCTGAGTGAGTTTTCTACGATCTGGAGTTCTGATAATGTAGGTATTATTGTTAACATTTTTTATGATGGGATAGGGCCCACAAAACTTAGCTTCAAGAGGGGAACCAGGGACAGGAAGGTAGGCTAACACAAGGTCATTAGGTTTAAATTTTCTGACTTTACAAGCTTTGTCATAGTTTCTCTTCATTAAGATCTGTTGACCCCTTAATTTCTCCCCAGCAATTTTCCTAACCTGCATTAATGTGCTTTTAAGTTTATTCATATATTGTTGAATGGTTTGGCTAGACTCAGAAGGGGCGTTCAACCATTCCTCTTTAATTACTGAAAGCGGTCCTCTAACTGACCTCCCAAACAACATCTCGTAGGGTGAAAAACCAAGGGACTCATGGGGAACTTCCCTGATAGCAAACAGAAGGAAATCAATGCCCTCATCCCACTCAAGTTGACTTTCAACACAAAATTTCCTAAGCATACTCTTGAAAGTTTGGTGCCAACGCTCAAGGGCACCCTGAGACTCTGGGTGATAGGCAGCAGACAAAGTTTGTTTAATATTTAGTTCTTTAAGTACCTGGGCAAAAAGGTCACTGGTGAAATTCGAACCTCTATCACTTTGTATTTCCTTTGGGATACCAAAATTCGTGAAAACTTTCAGTAAAGAATTAGCAATGTTTTTAGCAGAAATGTTACGAAGAGGGATGGCAATAGGATATCGGGTCGTAGGACATATTAAAGTGAGCAAGTATTGATTACCTTTCTTGGTTTTTGGTAAAGGACCAACGTTATCTATAATTATCTTATTAAAAGGTTCATCAGGGACTAAGATCGGTTGTAAAGGTGCCTTGGGTATTACCTGGTTCGGTTTTCCTGATATCTGACATACATGACAAGTGCGAACAAATTCTGCTACATCTTTTTTCATATTAGGCCAATAGAAACTATTCAAAATCTTACAATAGGTCTTATGAATTCCTAAATGTCCTCCATAGGCATCATGAGCTATTTCCATTACAGAATTCCTAACAGAAAGAGGCAGCACAATTTGTCGCTTTTCGCTCCATGTGTCTTCACTAGATCTCTTAGGGGAACGGTAAAACCTCATTAACAAATCAGATTCAAAGTAAAAACATGGGGATTTGCTAATCTCACTTCTAGAAACTGCTTGGTCATGAAGTTACTTAAAGTGTTATCGTGCTTCTGAGCTTTAATAAGGTTATCTCTACTCATAACATTTCGTGCTTCAAAATTTACAGAAGTGACTTTAGATTCATTCGAACTAGATTTCTGGCTACGAGTGACAACACAGGAAGGATTTACAGAGCAATCAAGATCAGGTTCAATGTTTTCACCTACAGGTTTTTCCATTACAATGACGTTGGGAACTACCAAACGTCCTGCAAGGTCATTAGCCAATAATAAAGTTACACCTTTTACTGGAAATTCAATATCTCTTATGCCTACCAGCACATTACCCTTCTTTATAGGACAATCAAGATGAACATTAGCAAGGGGAACTTTAGATATTCGTGAAAGGTCTTTCACGAGAACATGTTCATTAGTTACGTTAGCTTCAATATTAGGGAGAGCATTTCTCAATAGTAAACTTTGCGAAGCACCTGTGTCCCTAAGTATCCTGACTTTATATTTATCCCCATCAGAGCTCAAAGCTACAGTTCCATCAAAAGTAAAATCATCAAATAGATTTACAGGCCTTTCAGAATGGATATGGGAGACAGGCTTAATCTGACCATCTGTTTTACCTTTAAAGTTAAGAAAAGGGTTAAATGGGTTCCGAAAAGGCAAAGAAGTTTTACATTTAGGATCTGGACAGTTTTTAATTGTGTGACCGTCTTTCTTACAATAACTACAACGAACATTAGACGCTTTTGCCATATCAGTCAGAGTTTCAGAGTTTTTAGCTGGAAATGGTTTTACATTCTGGTCGGTTCTCTTACTGTTGCCAAATTTATGTATTAAAGAGTAAGTGTCTGCTAGAGAAGCTGCCTTTAACAAGTCTTTTTCTTCCCTATCCTCTAAATACATCATAATGTTCAAAGGAAGCTTTCGTTTAAACTCTTCAAGTACAACCAAATTCTCTAATTCAGCAAAAGTATTTACTGCAGCAGATTTTACCCATTTCCAAAACTCCCTTAATTTCTCCGAAGCGAATTCTACATAGGTTTGAGTTGTGAACTTAGTTGTGAACTTAGTTTTGTTACGAAAGGTCTGACGATATCCCTTGACAGAGATTGAAAACGCATCCAAAATTGCTTGTTTAAC
>NC_090730.1:69275733-69293233 GCF_036898095.1 Palaemon carinicauda | reverse complement strand
TTAGTTACAGAATAATCTTCAAAGTTTTATTATTATAATTATTATTATTATTATTATTATTATTATTATTATCATTATTATTATTATTATTATTATTATTATTATTATTATTATTATTCAACAGCCGACTGAGTTGGAAAAGGAAAATTTTACAAGTCTAAATTATAAGCAGCCCCCTAAAATAAGACACTCATATAAACACACAAACACACACACGCACGCATATATATATATATATATATATACATACATATATATATATATATATATATATATGTATATATATATATATATATATATATGTATATATATATATATGATAAATTTTGCACATTTTTACGTGTTTTTCATATTCAAATAAGCCATATATATTTTTGATACATTAATGTCTGGATTCTCTTAAAGACCTCGGGATCAGAGCCCCAGGCGAAATCACACAAAGACAAGAGCTTGGCTCCGGCCGGGAATCGAACCCTGGTCGGCAAGCTTGTATAGACAGTGACTAAGCCACTTGGCCAAGTGGCTTAGTCACTGTCTATACAAGCTTGCCGACCAGGGTTCGATTCCCGGCCGGAGCCAAGCTCTTGTCTTTGTGTGATTTCGCCTGGGGCTCTGATCCCGAGGTCGTTAAGAGAATCCAGACATTAATGTATCAAAAATATATATGGCTTATTTGAATATATATATATATATATATATATGTATATATATACATATATATATATATATATACACACATGTATGTGTATATATATATTTATATGTATATATATGTGTATATATATATATATATATATATATGTATATATATTAATTTATTTATTTACCTATTTACCCCTAGGGTTATAGCATATTGCTTTTCCAACTAGGGCTGTTGCTTGGGTAATAATAATAAATATATATATATATATATATATATACAGTATATATATACATATATATATATATATATATATGTGTGTATATATACATATATCTATATATGTATATATATATATATATATATACATACATACATATATATATATATATATATATATGTTTTATATATTTAAGTGTGTGTGTGTATGTTTGCGTGTGTGTGTAGAAACATAACAACTTTAAACAGATAAGTAACATAGAAATGATTAAATGAGACCTGTGTCAACAGGTTCTTACTGATATTATAATTCTTTGATAAAAATATCAAAATTTTTGTACCAAAGATCAATTTACGGATCTTTATTCCACGATAGATCAAATCCATAACATCTGGACCCATTAGCGTCGCAAATTCTCTAATATGCTTATTCCTTACATGAGCTGTAGATTACACAGCACAGATATAGTTTTTCTTTGCGAAGATTTAAAACCATACATTTTTTAACAATGATTCCTGCTGCGTAGTAACAATAAGGGCTCATAATACTAATCAGTTTACTTTCAAAACTATTAACTTTCCGAAACCGTAAATAGGGAATACTTTCACCTTTACTAAAGTTGGCATCTTCATAATTAGATAAATATATCGTCCATTTTGAAACTTTTACAGCAAATTTAAGCATTTAAATGTTCAAATATTTCTTCTTCATTTAAGAATTGAGCGAGAACTTAATAAAAATTACATATAATGATAAGACAATGAAATATTGATAAATGAATATCACAAGCCAGAAATGAGACCGATCTGAATTCTGTTAGGTGAATTTCAAAATTGAATTATTAATTAGACGATGAACCTTTGTGTCACTTAAAATACGAATAATAATGTGAGAGATAGAAAACTGATAATTGACTAAAGAAGGACATGAAACACCCAATAAATTTTGAGAATTTTACCAAAAAAGAAACGCCCAAGTTATTCAATTTAAAATATTTAGCTTGGATAATATTTAGTCCATTTTACAGAGACTATAATCTACTCATGGTTACAATGTAGATAGAATAGGAAAGGCATATTTATATTCTCAGAATTGATTTATAAGTTCCAGATAATGTAACAAAAGAAATAAGAAGAATGATAGTCTTATTTTCGTCCAAGGCAGAATAAAAACTAAGAAGAAAAAAAGTTTTTAATTTCAAAACAAACCAGGAATTTATTAGAACGGCTGTAGTGAATGGACAGTTGCCGATAAACATTAGGCAGTTAGCGCTACTTCCTTTCACATTACAGCTATCCATTCAGGAGCGGAATTGCGTCACACAAAAGTTCACTGATTATGGGCGCTCTTCCAAAGAAGTAAACAAAATGATTAGCAAGACTTCTAACAGATTCTTACAGTATCCCCCCCCCCGCCCCCCGCGTGGATCGAGCACCAATAATCGAAATTTACTGAATGGATACCTTTAATCAATGATGAGTGGTAGAGGCAGGATAATGACCTTGGGACTGATCATAATTATATACATTAGATCAAAGCCCAAGCAACTCCCCATCAAGCTAGAACCAGTGATGACCAGGTAATGGTTATTGGTGATTCAGCAGGTGTACATATAGGCTTCTCAAGGCTTCCATCCGTAGCTCACAAGGATGGTGAGGTTGCAGACACAAGAAGAAAATATTGAGCTAAAGCAGGATCAATTTCCCGTCCAACAGATTGCGAGGTAATGACGTTTTCAAAACAAAGAAACGAAGAAATAACGTTCAAGCAATTTATATTTAAATCTTGTATATATCCTATTAGAACTGAAAGGAACACTAGTATGATAAATAGATATTCAAATCGAACATCGTAGACAAGGGCCGCCGGTTGATTGCCTGTGGCCCAGAAAAAATCCTGAGTTTCTGTGTCTGTATATAGAATAATAAAATTTATGGTATAGATGAAGCATTATTTAATCTCTCTCTCTCTCTCTCTCTCTCTCTCTCTCTCTCTCTCTCTCTCTCTCTCAAGATGTGACACCAACTGTACTTGTACTGAAATCAGTTGTTTATCAAAATATCGCCACTTAGCACTTCGAGGTAATATTACCATCTAGAATTTGCCATGAACTTTGAAAGTATTCATTAAACCACCAAAATGCTGCCAAAAGACAACCTAATCTTAATAAGCATGTTTCTTCAAAACTGAAAGACAATGAAGCCGTGCAAATAATTTTCATTAACTTTAGATGAAAGCACAGATATAAGTGACACCAACTGGTTAATGTATTCACCCGTACTGCAGACGATGATTTATGGTAAATGAAGGATAGTTAAGATGAAGTAGTCTTAGATTTGTGGTACAAGAGGCTTAGATATTTATGCTGCATTTGAGTCAGTTGACAATTGATATGAAGGATTCATAAAAGGCTCTTGCATTGTAACAGATGGTGAAGGAGCTTTGACTGGTAGTAAAGTGGGACTTGTTGATTTACTGAAAATGTACTGCATTGCCCACCAAGGAGCGTTAGGTGACAAGTATTGCAGAAGATTGATGTCATACAGAGTAGAGTCCGGATAGTTAATTTTATCATAGGTGGGAAAAATTCACAGCGACACAGATAAGTCATACTTTCCTTGAATAAGTGAATAAATAATTCAGTGATGTGCCCCTGCATTTATGAATGTGGTGGCTTAGTGCTAAAAAAATGGTTTCGGGATTAATGATTTTATTCTTCAGAGTGATACTCTTTCCTTTCTTGAAAATGAACAGCTTGATATCACATAATTGTACGGAGCTCAGGTACAGAACTCAGCTCTCCAGCATTTCTCACAGATATGACCACCCACTTGATTGTACTTAATCTCAGCTTACAAGGCAAGCATCGAAATGCTTTTCAACTGGTTGGGTACATTAAAGCTCTCGGCAAGACGCTGCTACTTATAGGGACTTGCTTAAGAACGATTTGTTTATGACAGATGATATAAAGACAGTCTTTTCCTGTTTTGTCTAAGAAAATTAAAGCGTATCTCTTAAATTTAAAAAGAGAAGCTATAGATAAGACTTCTTGTCATTCAAGAACCAATGGAAGTTAATGTGGTGGCATAGTTACTAGAATCTCAGCTTGAGTCGTGTGAATTACACTACCATTATTAGTAGTGGTACTAATACTACGATTAGTACTAGTAATAAAACGACTTCTACTAGTACTACTATAGTTCACAAAACTTGAACTGAAGTTCGGGTAATTGTGCCACCACATTAACTTCCGTTGGGTTGTTGAGATGAGCAGCATTACCAGACTTCTCAATAATAGGAATATGCATTTATAACTTATGCAGCCATTTAAAAGATAATTCTTATTCTTGCCTTAATTCTAAAATCAATATATACATATATATATATATATATATATATTCATATATATATTCATATATATATATATATATATAAATATATATGTATATATATATATATATACATGTATATATACATACATATATATATATATATATATACATGTATATATATATTATATATATATATATATATATATATATATATATATATATATATATATATATATATATATATATATATATATATATATATATATATATATATATATATATATATATATATATATATATATATATATATATATATATATATATATATATATATATATCTATATATATATATATATATATATATATATATATGTTTGTATATATAATATATATATATATATATATATATATATATATATATATATATATATATATATATATGTATATATATATATATATATATATATATTATATATATATATATATATATATATGTTTGTATATATATATATATATATATATAGATATATTATTACGAAACTGGTCTACATGATGAAAGTCGATTATTTTATTCACATATTTAATTTGTGTATTCAAGAGATGTAAAGCCAACTCGTAATAAGGGTCCCACTCATGTAGGATTAATTATATATGTGAGAACTACATAAGAGTGTCATCATTCATTTACTTATATTTTCATTCAGTTCCGTATATGTAAATTTACGTTATTTTAAAGAAATAAAATTTTATTTCGCGTTGTTTGGTTATTATCATTATTATTATTATTACTAGCCAAGCTAAATTCCTTGTTGGAAAAGCAAGATGCTATAAGCCCAAGGGGTCCAATAGGGAAAAATAGCTCAGTGAAGAAAGGAAATAAGGATATAAATAAATGATGAGAATAAATTAACAATAAATCATTCTAAAAACAGTAACAATGTTAAAACAGATATGTCATATATAAACTATAAAGAGACTCAAGTCAGCCTTGTTAACATAAAAACATTTGCTCCAACTTTGAACTTTTGATGTTCTACTGATTCAACTACCCGATTAGGATGATCATTTCACAACTTGGTAACAGCTGGAATAAAATTCCCAGAATACTGTGTAGTATTGAACCTCATGATGGAAAAGGCCTGACTATTAGAATTAATTGCCTGCCTAGTATTACGAACAGGATAAAATTGTCCAGGGAGATCTGAATGTAAAGGATTGTCAGAGATATAAAAATCTTATGCAATGTGCATAATGAATTAATTGAACGACGGTGGCAAAGATTAATATCTAGATCAGGAATAAGAAATTTAATAGACCGTAAGTTTCTGTCCAACAAATTAAGATGAGAATCAGCAGCTGAACACCAGACAGGAGAACAATACTCAAAACAAGGTAGAAGGAAAGAATTAAAACACCTCTTCAGAATAGATTGATCGCCAGTTTTTGGTGCAATTGAAGAAGAAACAGACCTAATGTGTTTCTCAAAAGTAAATTTGCTGTCGAGAATCAAACCTAAAATTTTAAGAGCCATACACATTTAAAGAAACATTATCAATACTTAGATCCGGATGTTGAGGAACCACCGTCCTTGACCTACTTGCAATCATACTTTGAGTTTTGTTAGGATTCAGCTTCATACCCCACAATTTGCGCCAAGCGCTAATTTTAACTAAATCTCCATTAAGAGATTCACCAATCCCAGATCTACATTCAGGGGATGGAATTGATGCAAAGAGAGTAGCATCATCTGCATATGCAGCAAGCTTGTTTTCTAGGCCAAACCATATGTCATGTTTATATTGTATGAAAAGTAATGAGACAAGAACACTGCCCTGTGGAACACCGGATATCACATTCCTATACTCACTATGGTGCCCATCAACAACAACTCTTTGAGATCTTTTACTTAAAAAATCAATAATAATGCTAAGATACGACCCAGTCACTCCCATCTGTTTGAGTTTGAAAAGAAGGGCTTCATGATTAACACGGTCAAAGGCAGCACTAAAATCAAGGCCAATCATACGAATTTCCTGACCACAATCAAGGGAATTTTGTACAGCATTGGAGATTGTAAGAAGGCATCACATGCTCCAAGGCCTTTACGAAAACCAAATTGCAAACTAGAAAATAGATGATGACCTTCAGAAAAACTCTTAAGACGTTTTGCCAAAAGACGTTCCAAGACTAGATAATATAGGAGTTATAGAAATTGGGCGGTAATCAGTGGGTCTTGAGCTACCACAAACACATTTACATAGAGGAGTAACATTGCCAATTTTCCAACAAGTGCTAAAAGCTCCTCTTCTTACTAACTTGCCCAAAATAACAGATAACTTAGGAGCTAAGAAATCTGCTGTCTTTATATAAAAAAAAAGGAAAAATACCATTTGGGTCTTCACCTCCATAAATCTCCAGGTCCATCAACAGAGCTTTAATCTCACGAGATCGAATAGCTAAACGAGTTAGTTTAGCCTCAGGAAAACAGGAATGAGGAAGTACCAGAAGGTTTTTTTTTATGGTTAAATTATACTCATTTTCAGTTGAGGCATAAACTCTCTGAGCAAAAGCTTGAAGCTGGGTATAGTTGTTCCAGGTAAAATCTGATCTGTTACCCTTCCAGAGATGATAGGCCTCCTGCTTTTCCAAATAAGAACATCTACAATCATCATTGAACCACGGTTTGTCCTTCACACGGTACCTTAGCACACGAGAAGGGATATGCCTATCAATTATGTTGACTAGATTTTCATACAAAGGGACAACAGGATCTACACTACTATATAATTGTGACCAATTCAAGCACAAAAAATCATGCAAAATCCCATTCCAGTCTGCGTGGGATTTCATATAAATATTACAGTCTTCACTACTAATGAAATCAAGGCATGATCAGATATCTCGACTGGAGAACCAACCTTACTACTTATAACGCCAGGGGAGTCAGTGTATACGAAGTCCAAGCAATTACCAGACCTGTGAGTAGCTTCATTTATGATTTTCTCACACCCTGATTTAGAGGCAAAGTCTAAAGCTCTTAAGCCATGGCGATTGGTAGGAGAGATAGAACTTAACCACTCCCTATGGTGAGCATTAAAATCCCCAACAAAGACAAAAGAAGCCTTTCTATCATCTTCTTGTATCTTAGCCATGAGGGTAAGTAGACAATCGAAGATAAAATCATCCATGTCTGGATTCCGGTAGATCAAACACAAATAAAAGTTGTTATGTATGCCACAAACTTTTATTACCTGGGTCTTCACCCCCATAAGTCTCCAGGTCCATCAACAGAGCTTTAATCTCACGAGATCAAATAGCTAAACGAGTTAGTTTAGCCTCAGGAAAACAGGAATGAGGAAGTACCTGAAGGTTTTCTTTTATGGTTAAATTATACTCATTTTCAGTTGAGGCATAAACTCTCTGAGCAAAAGCTTGAAGCTGGGCATAGTTGTTCCAGGTAAAATCTGATCTGTTACCCTTCCAGAGATGATAGGCCTCCTTCTTTTCCAAATAAGAACATCTACAATCATCATTGAACCACGGTTTGTCCTTCACACGGTACCTTAGCACACGAGAAGGGATATGCCTATCAATTATGTTGACTAGATTTTCATACAAAGGGACAACAGGATCTACACTACTATATAATTGTGACCAATTCAAGCACAAAAAATCATGCAAAATCCCATTCCAGTCTGCGTGGGATTTCATATAAATATTACAGTCTTCACTACTAATGAAATCAAGGCATGATCAGATATCCCGACTGGAGAACCAACCTTACTAGTTATAACGCCAGGGGAGTCAGTGTATACGAAGTCCAAGCAATTACCAGACCTGTGAGTAGCTTCATTTATTATTTTCTCACACCCTGATTTAGAGGCAAAGTCTAAAGCTCTTAAGCCATGGCGATTGGTAGGAGAGATAGAACTTAACCACTCCCTATGGTGAGCATTAAAATCCCCAACAAAGACAAAAGAAGCCTTTCTATCATCTTGTATCTTAGCCATGAGGGTAAGTAGACAATCGAAGATAGAATCATCCATGTCTGGATTCCGGTAGATCAAACACAAATAAAAGTTGTTATGTATGCCACAAACTTTTATTACCTGAATCTCATGACATTCGCATTGATAGCAGGACTTATGAGAAGCAGGGTACTTGGTCCTAATATACACTGCCATTCTGTGGCCCTAGGGATGGCATCATGTTTCAACATTATTGGCTTCTTAAAACCAGTTATAAGGAGCTCAGATGAGTGCCTCATTGTAGAAACCAAAGTTTCTGAGTACAAAAGAATATCATAATGTCTGGACACAACTGTATGGTCTCGGATATTTGCATGAAGACCACAAATATTGCAATACTGAAGACGACATTGACGAGATCTATGACATCCTAGTCACAGATTTTGCTCAATGTCTCCAGATAGCATAAGAGTTAATAGAAATAAAAAAAGAGACATTATACTTAAAAACTAGATTAACAAGAGTTATAACAAAAACAATATGTACAGAATTATAAATAAAGTGATTGATGAAACCCATAAAATAGAGTAAAAAGCCGGAAAAAACTGGTCAACATGGAGGAGCCGATACACCATGCAAGGCTAAATACCCTCCAGGATAGCCACTTCAACTGAAGGGAGGACAGTAAGGATGGTTTCAAGAAGAAAAAGAATCTGAAAAGGAAAAGACAACCTCTTGATAAACCACCAGGCATCCATGGCCCTTTTATTAAGCCTGCCCAACACAGCATTTAAAAAAAAACAAGAGGAAGGAAAAAAAATAATAATAAGATAAACAGTGTGCCCGAATGTACCCTCAAGCAAGAGAACTCTAATCCAAGACAGTGGAAAACCATGGTACAGAGGCTATGGCACTACCCAAGACTAGAGGGACAATGGTTCAATTTTGGAGTGTCCTTCTCCTAGAAGAGCTGCTTACCATAGCTAAAGGGTCTCTTCTACCCTTACCAAGAGGAAAGTACACTGAACAAATTGCAGTACAGTATTTAACCCCTTGGGTGAAGAAGTGTTTAGTAGTCTTATGTAATCTTGTTAAAAGGAATGCTCTATAACAAAAACTATAGGGATTGCATCATGTTCCCACGGGGTTGGAAGAGGCATGAAGATTCTAAACTAAAGTTATTCTCTTTTTTTTATTAATTTTACTGGAGGTGGTGAGGTGGGCGGAGTTAACTAAGAGGGTTGCCAATGTCAGGCAATGATAAAATGATACTTCCAATTGACGCCGCAAGAGCCATGCCCCCATCGCTTCGAGAATGCATAGGAGAGAGAGATCTAGCCAGGCCTTCCGAAACAGCTGACGTCCGACAATCATCTCACCAGCACCTCTTAAGCCATATTGTTTACTCTCCAATGTATACCATGTATAGTGCCGGTTAAAGATTGTGATATTTTTGTGTATTTAATTTGAAAGAAGTGAAGTGTTTTTTTAAGTAGAGTTTATTTTGTAAAATTTATTTCTTTGTGCCTGGCCCTGTGTGATTTGGTTAAAAAGTGGAGTGCATTTATCTTTTGCTTTACCATTTTATAACCTTATGTGAGCGCAAACAGACGTAAGAGTAACAGTTATGTATATGTAGTTGTAATTATAGTTCATTTACTATAGTATTGACGAGTAATTTTTTCATTAATTGCGAAAAATAGATATTTTCATAATTTAATTTCTTGTGAAATTAAGGTCTAGTTCAGATTTAAATTTCGAGTAATTCATTATTGGTGTTAATTTTCTAATTGTTACTTTTTATATAATGTACATACTTTTTTAAAAAATGTCCATTACCTCCATCACCAATAATTATTTCAGTGCATCGCCCATATCCCTGACTAAAAACCGAAATAAGAGGTTGGTTTTAGAATATTTCCCGGTAAAAATAAAGTTATCACCCAATTTTGTTTTGAGTGTAACGTAAAGAGACCTTTATATACTCAGTGTTCAAATATATATTAACGTCTGGAGTTGCAAATTATTCTCCACCAACCGTGTGTTACACGAGCATGTATAGTATCGACATTTCTCTTTCTTGTATATATTATCCTTTATAACTTTGGTCTCCCCTCGCACTGACTGCAACTTGTTTTAACCTGTCTGCCTACTTCATAGTTAACTGTTAATAGAACCGATTGCCAGTTTGACAAGAAATAGCATGTCTGTATATTATGAACTTCTTACCGGGCCCTAGTGTGTATATAAACTTGGTGGGTCGTAATAAAGTTACTCAGTTGCGTTCATCTTGCCTTTGACTCACAAGCTACTATTGGTCCATCACATTTGTGACCCAGGAATGCGACTCGCTTCTCTCGCCTTCCCCCCCCTCACTGTTACTATGGCAGACTTCACGGAAGTTGGGGCCGCCCCATTCAAACTTTCGTCATCCGCCAGCCGAGAGGTGTTTGCTTGGTTTTAGCCCGCAGAGGTCCAGTTCCACATCAAGGGAGTGACTTGCTCAACCACCAAAGCAGATTATGTCCTCGCAGCAATACCCAGGGACACCTTCCCGGAAACCTTCAACTGGCTTTGTTAACAAGGAGACACCCCAATAGTGTATGACGCCCTCAAAACATACCTTCTGCAGCAGTATACATCGTCGCTAGCCACCTGTATAGCAAAGCTTTTTCAGCTCTCTCAACAACTATTGGGGAACTAGAGGGCTTCGCTCGCTCATCAGGGTAATGACCAGTATCGCTCGCCTGCAACCTGCCACAGACGACTCTCCTCGTGAGGTGAACCTACTCCGTCCCCTTTGGGTACACTATTTACCCAAATCTGTACGCACTGCCATACCTGATGTCGATAGTTTACCCATAAAGGACTTGATAAACCTAAGCTGACACCATTATGGGCACCCACTTCATGACCTTCAAGACCTCACTCTACTCCTATTCAACATCAACTGAAGCTGACGTGAATGCCGTAGGACACACACGCCTACCGCGTGACATGCCGGAGAGGCGACAAGACCGATCCATCACCCATCATTCGCTTGCGCCCCAACCATCGACTTCTACAGCCACTTACTGCCACCCATCGACCGCAGTTTTGCTACTACCAATCCAGATTCGGGGCGACCATGAAGAAATGTGCCATGAATTGTCAGTGGCCAAAAAATGTGTAAGTAAGCCATTGCTTGTGGCAATGGCCTCCCATGTTACTAATCTTTTCTTCTTTCATGAAGCAGGAATGGGCCCCCTCCAACCTCGCTCTCCACATCAGCGCACCCAGGGATGCCTACGCCCACCTCCTTACATTATATCCAGAAGTTTACCTTCCATGACTTCGCCAAACGCCCACTGCTCCTGCCAAGCACGGCATTTATCACCATATCATGACGACGGGACGCCCAGTCTTCGCCAAATTCAGACGTCTGGCACCGAATCGATTGGAAGCTGCCAAACAGACGTTCGCCGAAATGGAAGAAATGGGCCTTTGCCAAAAGGCCTCCAGCCCATGGTCGTCACCCTTACACTTACTCCTGAAGAAAGACGGCTCCCTCCATCCGTGTGAGGATTAGAGGTGCCTAAACATGCAAACAGAACCAGATCACTATCCCCTCCCTAACATCGCCGATGTGACCTTCTACCTGCACAAAGCGAATGTTTTCTCCATGCTCGACCTCCTGAAGGAGCATTATCAGGTTCCTATGAACCCAGAAGATATCCCCAAGACCACCATTACCACTCCCTTTGGTACATACACCTTCAATTACTCCTGTTTTGGCCCTCGTAATGCTGGGGCCATTTTTCAACGTCTCATGGTTGACTTCTTAGGGGACCTCCCCTTCTATGTATGTTACATAGACGACATACTTGTGTTCTCTACCACAAAAGAGGAACACCTCCTTCACCTGCGCATCGTGCTCCACCGCCTCCAACAAAACGGCTTTGTAGTCCGTTACGACACGTGTAACTTTGGCGCTAACGAAGTGTCCTTTTTAGGGCACCGCATCACTCCTGAAGGAGTCCATCCACTCCATGAATAGGTAGCAGCCATTCAAAACTTCCCCACGTCCTCGACCATCAAAGCACTGCAGGAATTCTTGGGCATGATCAACTATTATTTTCGTTTTCTGCCAGCCATTGCCGCCACTCTTTCTTCCCTCTACGCCTCCCTCAAGGGCAAGCCAAAAGACCTGAAGTGGGGTCCCCTTCAAAAAGTGGCCTTTTGCAACGCAAAGAATGCCCTATCAACCTTTGCTGCTCTTACTTTTCCCATTCCACATGCCCCTCTTCTTCTTTCCACCGATGCCAGCGGCGTTGCTATTGGTGCAGTACTCAAACAGGTGGTCAATGGCTCGCCCACCCATTAGCCTTCTTCAGCAGAAAACTGTCCAGGTCCGAATCGGATTATTTTACCTTCAATCCTGAATTGCTGGTGGTACCCTTGGCGGTCCGCCACTTTCGCCATTTCCTAGAAGGTACACCCTTCGTCATTCGCACATACCACATGCCTCTGGTGCACGCCTTCACTCGACAGTCGGACGCTTGGTCCGCCTATCAATGCTGACATCTCTCCGCCTGGCTGAATATAATTGCACCCTTCAACACGTCCCTGGGAAAATGAATCCCGTTGCTGGTGCCCTGTCAAGAAACACAGCCGCAGTTCAACTGAAATTGGATTACAACGCCTTGGCTGAAGCCCCCTGACAGGATCCAGAGTATGAAGCATGTAGGACATCCTGCACATCCCTCCATTGGGAAGACGTCCCCCTCGAAGGCTCCAACACCACCCTCCTCTCTGACCTTAGTACTGGTAGACCGCGACCTTGGATTCCTGCTCCCATGCACCGACAGGTTTTTTATTTCATTCACGGCCTTTCACATCCCTCGCGCCATTCTACTGCACAGCTACTGAAGACGAAGCTCATTTGGCACGGCATTACTAAGGATGCTAAGGATTGGGTCCTCGCCTGTACTTCTTGCCACACTCCAAAGTACATCAACACACGGATTCGGTAGTGGGCACCTTTCCTCAACCTCAGCGCCGCTTGGTTTTTTAGTTGATGTATGACTAATCTATTTCAATGTTCTTATAAATTTTGAAATATACTGTATATTATTCATTATTTCTTTTACTCACAGGGCTACTGTCCCTATTAGAAGCCTTAGTCTTGTAACATTTAGCTTTTCCAGCCTGGGTCGGGGCTAGGCCTTTGATAATGATAAAAATTATCCGAAATCCATCAAAGATTTCCAAAATCTTACCGTTTTTCCAGAGAAGAAGAGAAAAATGAGCAAGGACTCGAAAAGGAGAAAAGTATTTTAATCATCATTCACAATAGATTTGTATGTAATTAATCTTTTGGAAAACTAATTGTATTAAACCAGTTTTATTAAGTGTTTATATAAACTTCATATATTTTTTTTTTAAACCTAATTGAATATTCTTAACATATGAAATTAAAGCATCTTACTCTAAATCAACAATTATAGATTTACACTTTTTATAACAAACCAAATCTTATACCTACTGTATATCAATTCTACCATCGAAACACCCATCATTTTTCCGTTCCCAGTCAAATTTGAGATTCTGTTTCCACGCCTGCATTGTTAATTTTCAGACAGACGTGGACTCTTTTGTTACTTAAATTGAATTTATGTTATTCCCACCTTACTCCTCGCCCTACCCAGGTGTGCATTCCCAAGAGGATTCTCGCTGTTATATGGCTAGATACTGACCCGTTTCCTCTAAAATACCCAATTTTTGTTAAACCTCCCAACACTTGAGTTCCCAAGGAAAATCAACGCAGCTGTTCCAGATTTAACACCTGCACTCCACACCCATCAAATCTTAAGAGGTTGACCTTTGACCCCCATTGTTGGTCAGTGGCTATTGTAAGCCTATTGTTAAAAAGGATGTAATTCTTGGAGCCTCAAGAAAATCAAATGCATTACTCAACGTATCCTAGATTTGTAGAGATTAGGCACCTGCAGTAATGTTTTTTTTTTTTTTTTTTTTTTTTTTTTTTTTTTTTTTTTTTTTTTTTTTTTTTTTCTAAACAGCTTTAACACCTTTACCTCCCCCCATCCTTCTTGGCAATATCTACCCAGTCACTCTATTTTCAGGAACGACCACCCATTGGATCTTCGTGGCCAATGACGAACATTCGAGGCGGGCCTCACAGCTCCATCCCACCGATCTCTTGGATTTCGCTTCGCTCCCTCTGATGCTCCCCCCCCCACCCTAACGTGAGTTATAAAGGCAGAAGACCTGCCTTTACACTATCAGAAGTCTTTGGTTGGTGGTCATGAGGAGTTTTATCAGGTGACTCCATGAAGACTGAGACTGGGGCCAAATTTCAATTTACAAGGCCTTGCTCTGCCCTTGAAATCAATCTAACCTCCTACCTAATTGCTCCAGGTTTAAAGTGTTCTTATGTTTATTGTACTTATCGTCTAAGTGTTGAGATTTTTCTATTAAAAGAGCAAGTTGAAAGTAACAATGTTTTATTGTTATATTCTTTATAAAGAAGAGAGCTAACTACTGAATATAATCATGGTCATTCGTGCGCAGTCTACATCCGTTGATCAGAGAAAAAATATAAACTTGCGATCTCTATGACGAGTGTCGGTCCTAAAGGTGTGTCGGCTCCCTAAAAAGAACATTTATGTCACAATGATAAATATTATTATTATTATTATTATTATTATTATTATTATTATTATTATTATTATTATTATTATTATTATTATTATTACAAGCTAAGTTATAACCATAGTTGGAAAAGCAATCAAAATATAGTAATCTAAGAATAGTACCTATATCATATTAGATCTTTCATACATATTCTATAAACACTTCAAGAAAACAAAAGGAAGTGAATTCAGATAGAACAACTTGCCCGAGTGTACCCTCAACCAAAAGAACTCTAATCCAAGACAGTGAAAGACCATGGTATAGAGGCTATGGCACTACCTAAGACTAGATAATAATGGTTTGATTTTGTGGTGTCCTTCTCCCAGAAGAGCTGCTTACAAGAGCTAAAAAGTCTCTTCTACCCTTACCAAGAGGAAAGTAGCCACTGAACAATTAGATTGTAGTAGTTAACCCCTTGAACAAGGGAAAATTGTTTGGTAAACTCGGTGTTATCAGGTGTATGCGGACAGAGGAAAATGTGGAAAAGAATAGGCCAGACTATTCGGTGTATGTGTAGGCAAAGACAAAATGAGCCCTAACCAGAGGGATGGATCCAATGTAAAAGTATTACTGTCTTACCAGTCTGAAGGACCCAATACCTCTCTAGTGGTGGCATCTCAATGGGTGGCTGGTGCTCTGACCAACCTACCACCTATTATTATTATTAATAATAATAATAATAATAATTGTTATCGATTATTTTACGATATGCTTTAAGTTCACTCATTTTATTGCTCCTCAAAAATCTAGATTTATAAGCTGTTTTTTTTCCTCAAGAACGCTCCAAATGTCAGCTTCAAACGACTGTAATTACAAATGAAGGTAACGTCAAAAAGGAATCCAATTAATTAACAGTAAACTTCAGCTCTTTCTTATTTGAACTCCTTTAAAATGACTTTACTCAGAAATAATCCTTGTTCTGAGCAAAATCGACCCCCTATCAATAATAATAAAAAAAAATCTTCTTTATAAATATCTAATTAAATTTCTTGGGAATGACGTTTTTTTTTTTTTTTTTTTTTTGAGATTATGGGGATCACAAAACTAATTTTCTGCATTAAGACGCAAAGGAGTGGTTAATGAGAGAGAGAGAGAGAGAGAGAGAGAGAGAGAGAGAGAGAGAGAGAGAGAGAGAGAGAGAGAGAGAGAGAGAGAGAAGTTATGCCGCTAGAAAAGATGACAGTTCAAAGGTTGAAAATAAACTAGCCGATTCCACTGCATTAATCTGAAAGTCAGATTAAAAAGTTTAGGCGAAGGGGCAGCAATTAGAGACTTAAAATCCTTTCTAAAAATTTATTCATTAAGACATACTGTAGGTGTAGAAATAACGGCACTAATACACAGGATATGCTAAAACAAACACTCATTATTTACGCAATTATTTGAAAATCTTTTAGATTTATGGAGATTAAATACAGGTCAATCCAAAAAAAAAAAATAATAATCTTTTTGGAAATTAATAGAAAGAGTAATGAAAAACATACATGGATGAAGAAATAGCATTAGTTTTGTTGTTTTATTGACAAAATTTAAATCAACCTTCCTAACTGAATGCTTAATTTAAATTTCTGAAGATAATTTGGCTTAACATGTCGGATGAATCTTTTTTTTTTCTTTTTTTTTTTTAAACAAACATAATGGGACGAAACTAGGGAGTGAGATATTGGGACTCGAAATCTGGATTTTTATCATCGTAATGCAAACGAAGATAAATATATAAAAAAAAATAGAAGAGAAACCTGCTAAGATTCCACTTTAACTTTTCGATTTAGGAAAAGAAAAAAAAATCAAAATTATAAGCCCACATTTCAAGATAAGTTCAAAATATGCATGTCACCTTGAATATTCAAAAGCGGAAACATAAGAAACTCGAAACAAAGTAAATAAAGAATAATAATATAAAATATAAAAAAGAAACAAAAAAAGTATAATAAGATAAGATCCTGAATTAAATGCGTCTTTATTTAGCAATTCTCACAAATCAACCAAGAAAACATGATCGCTAAAACACTCAATTATTAAAAAGTCTAATTCACATCTTTTTCTATTGACCATTATTCATGTCATCTTAAAGAAAAAAATGTATTGGATATGGTAACGCCAATGATGGGGATTATGAAGAACATTAAAGAAAAGCTTTTTATTTTATTGACAATACACCATAAACTTCTTTTTTTTTCTAGAGTGATGCGATTATTATGGTAATTAACTCGTCAGACAAATACATAAACTGCTAACAATAGAAGTTGCTGAGATGGGATTTCTCAAATATGTACCCAACTCCTCACGTCGTACTCGGAAATCTTCCATCCAGAACTTCACCAAATACCCATGGTTCCCTCCAAGCATGGTATTTATCACCTTATCAAGACGACGGGCCCCAGAGTTTGCCACATTCAGGCATCGAGCCCCGGATCATTTGGCAGCCGCTAAACAAACGTTAACTGCAATGGAAAAAAATGGGTCTTTGCCAAAAGGCCACAAGCTCATGTTCATCACCCTTCCTCATTGTCCTGAAGAAGGATGGCTCCCTGCACCGTCGTGGGGATTACAGGTGTCTGGACATGAAGACTGAACTGGATCACTATCACTTCCCCAACTTTACCTCCTTCTTGCACAAAGCAAATGTGTACTACACTCTCGATCT
>NC_090730.1:69210733-69268233 GCF_036898095.1 Palaemon carinicauda | reverse complement strand
TATTATGAACTTGATTTCAGCAGGCAAATTTTTTTAATCAAGCTTAGGATTCCGTTAAAATATTTTCAAAGCGTCACTCTTTATCATTGCGAGTCATGAAAAAGAAACATATTTAATATTTCTTGAATTTTCTATCATATATGTTATCAACAAAACAGAAAATTATTATTCTTTTACACTGTTGAAACATAACTTCATTTCAAGTTATTAGGTGACAATATCAAAAAAATTTTAATCGTTAGTATTACCATTTTTTCCCAAGACCAATAATGATAATACATTATATCCGTAGGTTACGTAAAAGAACATATTTGAAGCTATTTACCTTATTCAAAAGGAGGATGTGTTTTTCGGATAGATTTTACTATGTTAAAGAGACTCTCAATCTATAATTTTGAATAATGAGATTAATGTTCAAATAAAAATTAGAATTGCATATAGATGATGTCAAGTAATCTTAAAGAATAAAGTCTATATCATAACGTTAGGTCAAGAGTACTTTTTTACACTCTGAAACAAGGTCATGATATTTTAGTCTAAGCATATATAACTTATTTCAGAATGATATGCTTGATTCATTTAACACATCATTGCCTAAAAGATGATAGTAAAATTAATTGTTCGCAATTAATTCATAGGCCCTTTTAAAATTTAGAGAGGATACCTTAAGATCATTCTTCAACATCCAGGTCGATCTACTTTAAGTCTAACAAATAAATCGTATCATATCCAATGCACTTATTGTGTTGATTAAAAAAATATAAGCATTGCTAATTGGTAAGTACATAGATAGGAAACCAGTCATTTTCGACGTTTTCGAAATACTATGATAGTCTTTAACACTTTCGATCCCCCCTCATAGCAGAAAAAAAAAAAATTGACACGGAAGTGCTAGGCCCTCTTTGAGTATTAAACGTTCTTAACAAAAGGTATCTGTCTGACTACTTTCTTTTTCCAGCTGAAATGTCTTTGCCAACTTGACTTTTTTTGTTATGAGTTACTAATATGTTTATTACAAGATTAAGATAATAGAAAATTATTTTAATAATTATTAGAGGTAAAGAGAAAGAGATTTCCTTTTAAGTGATATAAAGCCTTACATATTTTGTAAAAATTCTACATGCATAAATAAGAATAGAAAACAATAAAACAATTTGTCTAATCGCCATTGGGAGTTTTGGTATGAAAAAAAAATCCTAGAAATGGCGTTTAAGACGTACCTAAAGAGATAATTTTAATCTCTTTTCAAAGCTGGATATCAGAATTTTTTAATTGAAATTCCCTGAACCACCATTTCCATAACTCCCATATTATCTGCAACTAATGAACGGCTTTGGCAAAAAGTTTAAAAAGGTTTGCTGAAGGTAATCATTTGTTCCCTAGTTTGCAATTTGGCTTTCGTAAATGCCCTGGAGTATGTGATGCCCTCCCAACAATCTCCAATGCTCTACAAAAATCCCTTGATTGTGGTCAGGATGTTCGTATGAATGGTATTGATTATAGTGCAGCTTTTGACTGGGTTAATCATGAGGCACTTGTTTTCAAACTCAAACAGTTGAGAGTGGGTGGGTGTTTACTTAATATCATTATTGAGTTTTTAAATACTAGTAATAGCTTATAGAGAGTTGTTGTTGATGAACATCATAGTGAATAAAGGTATGCGATATCTGGAGTTACTCAGGTTAAATTTTTTTTGCCCATAACTTTTCATAATATATGTACATGATATGTGATTTTACATATTCAAAAAATTGTTGCATATGCAGATAATGCTACTTCCTTTACGTCAATTCTATCTCCTAGATGTAGAACTGCGGTTGCTGAATCCCTAAATAGGTATCTAGCTATAATTAGTGCATGGTGCAAAATATGAGTCATGAAATTGACCTCTAACAAAACTTAAAACATGATTGCAAGTAGGTCAATTACAGTGGCTCTTCAATATCCAGATCTCTGCATTAATAATGTTCTTTTAACTCTGTATGACTCTTTTAAAACCTTAGGTGTAATTCTTGATTACATATTTACTGCACTTTTGAGAAACTCCCTTTGACCGTTTCTTCTTCAATTGCACCAAACATAGCTTATTGAAAAAGTCTTGAGATTTTCGGTAAGCACTCTGTTTTGAAGAAATGTTTTCATTCTTTCATTGTGCCTTATTTTAAGCATTGTTCTCTTATATAGTCTTCCACTGATGAATCTCATCTTGATTTGCTGGACAAAAACTTGCAGTATATTTAATTTCTTCCTGATTCAGATGTTGGTATCTGGCACCGTCACTCAGTTAGTTCCTGATGCATGTAGCATAAGATTTTTCATAATCTACATCATCCATTGCATTCAGATCTTCCCAGACTGTACCATATTGTACGTAGTGCTAGACGTACAGTTAATTATAACATTTATTCTTTTTCCATCAAAAACCAAAATACTAAGTAATGATAATAATAATGATAATAATAATAATAATAATAATAATAATAATAATAATAATAATAATAATAATAATAATATAATAATAATAATAATAATAATAATAATAATAATAATAATAATAATAATAATAATAATAATAATAATAATAATCAAGTTTTATATTTTCGGAATATCACACGTAGTCATGTTTAAAAAGAAACGAATTAACCAACTGTAAAAGTGACCTCTCTCTTTTTCTGAACTCCTTGAATATAATTTAACTCGCAAACGATTCTTTCCCTGGGGAATAAAACAAATATAGTCAAAAGGGTAAAAATAAGAAATTCCCACCAAATATGAATAAAAGAATAATGAAAAAATAACAATTCTGAGATACAAAATATTAAACATTAAACTGTTAAGTATAAAGAAGAAAGATAAGTTCCTGAATTAGATGTTTTATTTTCTGGTTGCATATTACCTTAACTTTGTCTAACTAATCTTACAAATCAACCATTATTTTTTTTTTTTTTTTTTTTTTTTTTTTTTTTTTTTTCTTAAAGTATAAGGACTACTCCAAATGGAGAAACGAAAATATTTCTGAGAATCTGGAGATCACCATAACTTTTTTTTTGCGTTGTGACACAAAGATGTGTGTTTGTGTGTGTGCCTTACCATAGCTTATTGTCTTATTCTATGTTTGGGTTCCCCCAGGTCCCTCAGTGTGAGGCCCCTCGTATATCCACCAGAGAATTGCTTATGCATTTTCCGGTGTATTTTGCATCTTCCAATCTTGGATGGTCTGGGATATATCTTAGATGTTTATCGAGCTTATTCTTAAACACATCTACGTTCAATCCTGATATGTTTCTTAGATGAGCTGGCAGCGCATTAAATAGTCGCTGCATTATCGATGCTGGTGCGTAGTGGATTAATGTCCTGTGTGCCTTCCTTAGTTTTCCTAGTATAGTTTTGGGCACTATTAATCTACCTCGGATTGCTCTTTCTAATATTTTTAGCTTCATGCTGTTTTCAGTAATTCCTTCGATTTGTTTCCATGCTTGTATTATCATGTATCGTTCTCTTCTCTTTTCTAGACTGTATAATTGCAGTCTATTCTAGGACCTTTGTACACTCTCTATTTGTCCAATATCCTTTTGTTAGTGTGGAACCATATCACATTGCAGTACGCGAGTCTACTACTTACATAAGTTTTGTACAGCGTTCATCTTTTCTTGTTTTAAAGTGTCTGAATAGCATTCCCATTTTTGCTTTACATTTAGCCAGTAGTGTTGCTATTTGGTCATTGCATAACATATTCCTGTTTACCATTACACCAAGGTCTATAATTGCTTCCTTGTTTGTGATTGTCTCGTTATTAGGTCCCCTGTATGCATATACCATTCTTTCTCTGTTTCCATAATTTATTGATTCAAATTTATTGGAGTTAAATACCATCCTATTTATATCCACCCATTCATATATTTTGTTTAGATCTCTTATTAATGAGTTCCTATCTTCATCACAAGTAATTTCTCTACTTATTCTTGTGTCATCGGTGAAACTTCTCAATACAGAGTCTTTAACATTACAGTCTATGTCCGAGATCATAATAACAAGCAGCAGTGCAGCTAATACCGTACCCTGTGGCACGCCAGATGTCACTTGAGCTTCATCTGATTTCTAGTCATTTGCAACCACTATCTCTTTTCTGTTTTGTAGAAATTCTTTTATCCATTTTCCTATCTTTCCCTTAATATTATGCTTTCTCATTTTTTCTCTAATATATTATGGTCTACCTTGTCAAAGGCTTTAGCAAAATCTAGATACACCATATATGTTTCTTTTTTTTTATCATATTTTTATATATGTTTTTATAGTGTGCTATCAGTTGGGTATGTGTACTTTTTCCGGCCACAAAACCGTGTTGACCTATATTAAACAAATTATTTTTAACCAAATGTTTCATTATTTTCTTTTCTATTACCCTTTCATACACTTTCATGATATGTGATGTTAAAGTAACTTGTCTATAATTGCTTGCCTCTAGTCTTGATTCACTTTTGAAAATTGGGGTTCTATATGTTAATTCATGTTTAACATATATCTCGCTCATATCTACACTTTGTCTTAGCAGTATTGCAAGCGGCTTCAAGATAGTGTGTGCAGTTTTTTTTTTTTTTTTTTAACAAAATCGCTGGAACTCCAACTGGCCCGGCCGCTGATCTATTTTTAATTTTGCTTATAGCCTGCTCAATATCTGCTTCATTATTATCTTTATCTATTAGACATTCACCATTTTCTTCTCTTATTTCTGTTTCATTATTCTCATTCGCAATTCTTGGCGTGAATTCACTCTTATATTTTTCTGCTAATATGTTACATATTTCCTTTATTTTATTCGTTATCCATCCTTCCATTCTTAGAAGGCCTATTTCTAATCTCCCTTTATTCATCTTTTTTTGCATAGGAGTAAAGTACTTTGGGGTTTATTTTGATATTTAGAAGTGTCCTTTCTTCTAAGTCCCTTTTTTCAATTTCTTTCGATCGTATAATCTTTTTTTCAGCATTTTCTATCTTACTTTTTATTCCCATCATTTTCCTTATATTTTTTTTTCTTTTGCAAGATTTTCTTCCACTTTCTAATTTTCTGAAATAAGATCCTTCTCTCCCTTGGTATGCATGTCTGATGTTTATTTTTTTTTTCGGTACATATTTTTAAACAATTTTCTCCAGCATTTTGTATAATATATCTGTATTTACCTGTATATTATCACTTACAAATACATTTTTCCAATCTTTGTTCAATTCCTCATTTATTTCTGACCATTTTATATTCTTAATAAAAAAATTATATTTTCCATATCCTTCCCATCGTTTTGTGCTTTGTTTATCTCTGTGTTCACTTGCTTTGGAATGGACTATTAATTCTATGACATTATGGTCTGAAATTCCCGTGTTATACACTATTATTTCTTTAACATAATTCACCTCATTCACAAATACTAAATCTAGGACATTGTCCTCTCTTGTTGGGATGTGGTTTATTTGTTGCATATTATGTTCTAATAGTATATCTTGAAGCTTTTCAAACTGTCTCTTATCTTCTGCGCTACTATTACTCTCTTTTTTATATGTATATATACAACCATTTTTTTCTATCCGTTCTTTCCAATCCACGAAAGGAAAGATAAAATCTCTAGATAGGATTATATTCCAGTCTTTATGGTTTCTACATATATCATCTATTTTTTCTATTATCATAACAAACTCCTTAGTATTTGGGGGTCTGTAGACTACAATATTAACTAATTTTTCATATTCAAATTCTACCGCAATCAATTCACATTCTGTGTTGTTGTATTTTTCACAGACTTTTCCTCGATTTATGTCTCTTCCATATATTGTGGTTCCCCCTTGATCCCTTGATTCCTATTTGTACTGTCTGATCTATATGTTTGGAAACCCTTTATCTGGTCGTCACTGCGAGTCTCTTAGGAATACCCTGTTTCACTTAAATTTAACATAACTATTTTTTTCAATTTGGGTGAGTTCTTCTAAGAACTCTATTTTCGTTTTAGAGTTACTCGTGACTAAACACTGTGCATTCGTCACTATTATGGTTTGCGTTTCATCCCCATTATTTAATCAATGTTTTTATTTTTTCATCCTGCCTTATTTTACGGTAGAGAGTTATGGGGTCCTTTGACAGGCCAGACAGGACTACATAGGACCCTTCTCTTTGGTTACGGTTCTTTCCTTTTGCCTACACAGGCATCAAATAGTCTGGCCTATTCTTTACAGATTCTCCTCTGTCCTCATACGCCTGACAACACTGAGATTACCAAACTATTCTTCTTCTCTCAAGGGGTTAACTACTGCACTCTAATTTCAGTGGCTACTTTCCTCTTGGTAAGGGTAGAAGACACTCTTCAGCTAAGGTAAGCAGCTCTTCTAGGAGAAGGACACTCCAAAATCAAACCATTGTTCCCTAGTCTTGGGTAGTGCCATAGCCTCTGTACCATTGTATTCCACTGTCTTGGGTTAGAGTTCTCTTCATGGAGGGTGCACTCGGGCACACTGTTGTATCTAGTTTCTCTTCCTCTTGTTTTGTTATAGTTTTTAAAGTTTATATAGGAAATATTCATTTTAATGTTGCTATTATTCTTAAAATATTTTCTTTTTCCTTATTTCATTTCCTCACTGGGCTATTTTCCCTGTTGGAGCCCCTGGGCTTATAGCATCCTGCTTTCCCAACTAGGGTTGTAGCTTAGCATTTGATAATAATAATAATAATAATAATAATAATAATAATAATAATAATAATAATAATAATATTAATATGGATTCTCCCATGCTTCCTTCCTATTCTGATATGATGTTCTTTTCTTCATTTCCAGGAATTCTGCCGTTAAAAAAATCCAACTTTTCTATTACATTTTTACTTTCGTCTTCATATTTATTTTTGTGTGTATACCTGCAATTATCCCCATATCTGTACCAACCCCTGGCATTATAAATGCATTCATTGTAGTTGGGCTCTCATTGAGCATATTTGGGTCAAAGACATCATATCTTGGGGCGTTTTGTGCATAGCGTGGTATATACAGTACTAGGCTCGTTTTTTTTTCTTTTTTTTTCTTGCTTTCATTTTTCATTGTTTGTGTGTGTGTATGAGAGAGAGAGAGAGAGAGAGAGAGAGAGAGAGAGAGAGAGAGAGAGAGAGAGAGAGAGAGAGAGAGAGAGAGAGAGAGATTTTGACTCGATAAAAGATAAAAATTCAAAGACAAAAAAAAAAAAGGCACATGATCCTTTCCAAAATATATATCTTAAAACATACAGTAGGTGTGGAATTTAAAAATAATAGCACTCATACACAGGATAGTTTTCACAATTACTGAAAAACAATATTTTGAAGTATGGGAGATTGGGGATTCTTTCTAAAAATATATTTATCAATACATATAGTGGTGTGGAATTGAAAAATAACAGCACTTATACTTATGTTATCTTCAACCAAAGAAAAAATGTATATATCATAGATGTTACAATTACCAAAAAGAATAATTTTGTTCAAGTGTAAGATAAACCAGCTTTCAAAAAAAAAAAAAATCTTGTTGATATTAATTAGTTAAGGGAGAACAAGTGATGAATAATATCCTTTTGTTTTACTAAAATAATTTAGATTTGTATATCAGTTTGGTTATGTAATGTATAATCCTGAAGATAATTTTCTTTCATAGTTACAATAAATAATTTTTATATAAACATAACGTGATGAACCTAGAAAGCGACTAATGGATTTTCAGAATCCGGACTCTTAATATCGTAACGCAAAAAAAACAGTAAAATATTTAGTAAATGTTGAAGCTGCATAGTGGGAAGTTGATTTCAAGATAATAATTTTTTATATAGAAAAGGAAAATTTTTTTAAATGTTAAGTCTTTGTTTTCAAAGAAAATGTTACAAATTTTATGTGTTTATTTCAAAGAACATGTTAGAATTATAAGCCCTCGTTTCAAAAGAAAACTTTGAGAGCCATATTTTAGGAAAGGGAAAATTTCGTAATAGTCAAAAGGGTAAAAATAAGAAATTCCCACCAAATATGAATAAAAGAATAATGAAAAAATAACAATTCTGAGATACAAAATATAAAACATTAAACTGTTAAGTATAAAGAAGAAAGATAAGTTCCTGAATTAGATGTTTTATTTTCTGGTTGCATATTTCCTTAACTTTGTCTAACTAATCTTACAAATCAACCATAAAAATGTAATCGCCGAAGCACTCATTATTTTCTTTCTGAATTCAATTTACATTTCTTTAATCGAAAGTATTCAAACCATCAATGGATGCGGTAACGCAAATGAGGGGGATTATACCTAGCATTTTAGCAAAGCCTTCATTTTAGTATTTTTTCTTCAGAGCGATGCAATTGTCATGGTGATTAATCCGTCAGACCAGAAATTCAGACAAAGTTATAAACTGCAAACAATAGAAGTTGCTAATCTGGGATTTGTCAATTATGTACCTACTACTGGCGGCCACTAAATGTCAGGATAATTATTTATGAATTATGAAATGAAGTGCATTGTCGTACAAAGGCATTGTAGTACACAGAAACAGGTTTATTTCTTTTTCAGCGAAACATAAATATCTTTAGAATTTCCCTGATTATAAACAGAACTATAATCATTTATTATATGATGAGCTCCTGTTCTCTATTAGCTTTCATTCCATCATAGTAAAAGCAAGCCTTTCAATCAATCAATCGTTCATAAACGTATTTTTCTAATTGCACACAATCTGGCCTCATCAGTGACTGTTTACTATAGAATTGAAAAGTGTTATATTAACTTTTAAATGTTAGAAAAACGAAAGTTGTTTATCAGTAAAAAATATCTGATCAGTGATATTTTTACGAAGATGTATTATATTATCTCTCTCTCTCTCTCTCTCTCTCTCTCTCTCTCTCTCTCTCTCTCTCTCTCTCTCTCTCTCTCTCTCTCTCTCTCTCTCTCTCTCTCTCTCTTTGTCATGGGTAGATAAAATACTTTTTAATGTATATGTTATTGAAAGACAAATATATCTATTCACAAAGTGTGAGCAACGAGGCGAGATTCAACTATGGTATTATTTGGTCATAACTGTCATCACTTCACTGTCGTCAGCATTTTTAAAGTAAACCGAGCCTTGACCAACAGCACCTGAAGCGATAAGGGGACTGTCAGGTTTTGACTAAGATATCATAGTCTCAATCAGTGGAGTCAGCTTATTTTGAGAAACGGAGCCTGAGGGATATCCTTGTTTTACGCAATATGTCAACATGGGTGGACACGGGCTGCCCTCATGTTACGACTCAACACGTGTTTCAGATTGCATCAGAAATTTCTTCAAGAAGCTTCCATGGCCTGATCGAAGTGAGCGTTTTTAAGGAGGCCAATCGCGATGCAAAATTTAAAAAAAAAAAAAAAACAAAAAAAAAAAAAAATTGAGGGAAGAGATTGTCAGGGAGGGATACAAAAGTGCATAAGACAAGAGAGGAACTATATACGAGGCAGATGAGAGCCAAGACCTGACGAGATTAGAAGCAGAGAAGACCAGAAGTCTGATAACAAATGCCTATCTCCAAGACAAAGTGGAGATGCCAGCCCTCCCTGCAGATGACGAGAAGTAGTCAACACTACCTGCAGCCTAGCCTTAGCTCAACACAATAATTGACTTCTTGGAAAAGACTTCTGATATCCCATCTTGATGCCACCTTTCTGTGACTTCTTCAAATCAAGTTATTGTGCCAGTTTCATCTGAACTTCAGCCACCCTTATGTAACGTTTAAACCTGAAGTCTCCATACCAGTATCGTCTCAGCAGCTGCAGAAAACTATTCCTTAAGTATTTCTACCTTATTGACTGTTCCCTTTTTCTATTGATTTTTTGATGGATTTGATTTGTCAGTTAAAGTAAACGAATAAATGACATTGATTTTCTTTATTAGTTGGTGAAAAACATATTTTTTTTTTTTCATGAGTTTCTTTTTATATTCATTTCCCATATTTCAATGGTGGTTGTTGGAAACATTTATTTTAACTATAAAAGAACCTTTAAGGATATTAAGATCGTAACAGAACCTTTAAGGATATTAAGATCGTAACAGATGGTTACCTTACAAGGATTTTTGACAGCGTAAGCTTCTTGGTTTAGATGGCGATGTTCTCCGCGAGTATGCTTTAAAGAGAGAAGAGGAAATGTATGAGAGAAACAAAAGTGCAGCAGAAAGAGAAGAAAATGAAAGAAAGCGAATACAAAATGAGAGACAGTGAGAAGAAAGGGAGGAACAGTGTTAGCATGAGTTAGAAATCGCTCGTTCAAGGCAAAATCTTCATAATAGTCCGCCAGGTACCAGACCAGGAAGTAATGCGTCAGGTAGCAGACGGAGCAGTAATTCATCATTGATTGATGACTCTGATAATTTAGTTATGGGTGCAGTGTTGAAATTAATGCTAAAATTTGTTGAGGAATATATATGTCTTTTTAAAAGTAAATAACAGAGTAGGTTGTCCCCCCAAAAAACAGTGGGCTTTATATTTACAGTCAGTGTTAAGAGGGAAGACACTTCCTGTGTATATTTGTATGTCTGATGATGAAAGTGAGGACTATGATATTATTAAAGAAACTATTCTTAGTGCATACAGGTTAGTACCAGAGGTGTACCGTAAGAAATTTATAAGTTTGAAAAGGGATGAGAGCAATTCTTATGTAGAATACGGAAAGAAGTTAGAAAGTTCATTTTGTGATTGGTTAACTTCCGCTAAAGTAGATAGTTTTGATGATCTCAAGAAATTTGTTTTGTTAGACAACTTCGAAGATAACATATCTGTAGACATTATACTAAATATAGAAGTTAGGTGTGAAAAGTCTATTACAGAAGCAACAAGGTTGGCGGATGAGTACAGTATTTCTCATAGTTTAAGTGATAATAAGAAAAAAAATATCCTTCTTTTGGTAAGATACAACACAGTAGGAGTAGTTTTAGCACTAGTAATAAAGGGAAATATAATTATTATTATTAAGCATATGGAAAACCACGTCATAATGCCAGGCTTTGTAAGAGCAAATGGGAATATAGTAGTTCCGAGACAGTTTGTTTTCGATGTAATATGAAAGGACATTGTGCAAGGAATTATGTAGTAGAGTAGAAGAATGTCCAGAAACCAGTGTCTAGTTAATAATCTTTGGTGCAGCAGAAATGACATTATGAAAGAAACTAGGAAATTTTACTGAGAATTTTCATCTGAAGGTGTAGTTTCTTCGTTTGAAGGAAGGGATTCGAGAGAAGTTGTCCTGCTTAGGGACACCTGAGCAGCCATTTCCCTCATTAGGAGAGAGGGTGTGCCAACACGGGCCATAACCAGTATGAAAGAAAAAGGTATGTTAGGTAGGTGTATGAACATTTGCGTTTTTGTCCTTTGTTGAAGATGAAATTGAAGGTCAGGGAGTGTCAAGAGATGTAAAACTAGCAGTTGTAGACTATTTGCCTATTGACGGCGTTGACATTATTTTCGGTAAAGGTTTAACTGCATCCAGATCTGTGAATCCTATTTAAAGAGAGGTTCCAGTGCCTGAAATGATAGTAACTAGGTCAGGTTTTGATACAGATATGGACTACGGATATAGTTTGTTCAAGGACTTGAACGTGTATGATGGAGGCGGTGAGGTTGATCTTAGCCAGTGTGGGGCTGAGAAGGCCGACTCCATCGGTGTTGACAGTGTTAGTCAAGTTGATGATGTAGCTGTCGAAAGTAGTGACGTAGATGTAGTCGATGTAGTATATTAAAGTAATAGTTACTGCAATAGTTTAGACACTAAGATTCTGAATAGAGATGAGCTAATTAAGATGCAGAGAGAGGATGAGGCACTGTCTTGATTTTTTAATATGAATTGGATGATGATCCCGATAATGTTTGTTAGGGAACATTTTGTTTAAAAACCCAATTTTGTGTTATTTTGTTCGTCCCAAGTCAGTTAGCAAAGAGGAATTTATAGAACAATTAGTAATTCCTAGGAAGCTTCGCGAATTAATTCTGAAATTATCTCATGATGATCAAGGACATTTAGGGGTAAATAAAACATCCAAGTGTATAAGTAAGACGTATTTTTGGCCTAAGATGCAAAGTGACGTGAGGGGATTTGTATTAAGATGTCATAAATGTCAAATTGCTGGTAAACCTAATTAAGTAATTCCCAAGGCTCCCTTATGAAACATTCCATCAGTGGGAGAACCTTTTGAGGATGTCGTGATTGATATAGTTGGACCTTTGCCTAGAAGAAAAGAAGGGAATATATATTTATTACCAATCAATGAATGACCAACCCATTATCCAGAAGCAATCCCAGTAAGAAGCTGCAATGCAATAACTGTAGCTAAATGCTTGTTGAGCTATTTCAAAAGATTTGTCTGCCTTGCATTATACAAAATGATAATGGCAGTAATTTTGTGTTCAAATATCTCAAAGACAAAATGAAAGAGCTAGATATCAAACCTGTAACTTCCACACCGTATCACCCAGAGTTGCAAAGGATTGTAGAACGTTTCCATCAAACATTAAAATGTTGCTTGCGAAAATTTTGTAATAACTTTGAACATGACCGGAAAGAAAAACTACCTTCTGTCTTGTTAGCCTTACAATTGGCACCTAATGACAATAAAAAATTTAGTCCTATTGAGTTGTTGTTCGGTCACACAGCTATAGGACCTTTAGAAATTTTAAAGTGTAAGTTAATGGTCCATGTGGGTACATAGGACTACATTAAAAATTTAGAGAATTACAAGGAGAATTTGAGAAAAGATTGGAAATTAGCAATAGAAAACGAGAGCAACAGCCAAGGGGAAACTAAAAGAAGGTACGATCTTAAGGCAAGGCAGAGAATTTCCGTGTAGGAGATGAAGTCTTAGCATTAATTCAGAAAGAACGTCCATCATTATCTTATAAGTTCCAAGATTCTTTTCCTCTTTCAGAAAAAGGGCAATTTAAATTACTTAATTGATAAGGGTAGACCTAGAGCTAGATAACTGCACATAAACTTGCCAGAGAAATACAAAGAACGCTCAGTACCAATAATAACTTTCGTAGCGAGAAATTAGTTTTGAAAAAAACTCGTATATGCTCAAGAATTTCAAGTTATATAACACAGCTCAGAAGAAGAAAAACTGAGTGAATTGTATAATGTTTTTCTAAATTATCCAGAAACTGTTAGTGATAAATTAGGTTATCCTAATCTGTTAGAACATGATATTGAGTTACAGGACACAAAACCCATTAGACAAAGTCCGTATCGTTTGAATCCAGGGAAGGAAAATTCAGAATGAAAGTAAATTAAGTATATGTTATATTACGATGTTATAGATCCTAGCGAGAGTGAATGGTGCTCCCCCGTAGTTCTAGTAAAAAATGAAGATTGATTAGATAGGTTGTGCATAGATTTCAGAAAAAGTTAATAGTGTAACTAAGCAAAGTAATTTTCCACTTCCCAGGATCAACAATTGCTTCGATAGGATCGGAAATGCTAAATTAATCTCCCAAGCTAGATTTAGCAAAAGGCTATTGGCAAGTACCTCTAACCAGACGAGCTAGGGAAATATCCTCTTTTGTAACACCGTTCGGTAGTTATGAACCTAAAGTAATGCCTTTTGGGTTAAGAAATGCACCTAGTGTTTCTCAAAGATTAATGAGTAAAATCTTAAATGGTATTGATAACTGGATCGTGTATTTAGAGGATCTTATTATATTTTCAGAAAATTAAGAAGAACATATTCGAACATATGCCAGGACGGCAGCCCTTGAGGAAGTGAATCTTTTATTAAATTTAAAAAAATGCTAATTGGGGAAAACCTCTATCATTTATTTAGGGCATAAAGTGGGTCTCGTTAAGATTTGTCCAAAAAATTGGAACGCAATAGCTACTATTAGATTCACAATCCCAGCAACTTAAAAGCAAGCCATGAAGTTTCTCGGGATGGTTTGGTATCTCCGTAGATTTGTACCTATTTTTTTCAGAAATAAGCGCTCCCATAACTAGTCTTTTTAAGAAGAGACGAAGTTTTGTATTTGATGAGGAATATGTAGAAGCTTTCAATAAATTAAAGGCCGTAATGCTTCACGAGCTAATATTATTTTTACCTGATTTTAGCAAGGAAATTAATTTAGCGATCAATGCTAGTGACATTGGTATAGGAGGAGTCTAGTGGCAAGAAGTGAGTGGGCGAAGCACCCAGTCGCATATTATTCAAAGAACTGTGTATACTGATCACAATCCATTAGTTCATTTTGAAAGAGTTAAGAACAGGAATAAACGTCTCATACGTTGGACTGTAGAGCTACAAAACTATAATCTTAAGATAATTTATGTAATAAGAGAGAATAATGTTATAGTTGATAACCTTTCGAGAGATTTTTCAGAATAAGAGAAACGTTTTGGTTTCTTCCTCATCAACGATTTGAGGTTTTTTTTTTTTTTTTTTTTTTTTCCTCCAATACAGATTTGTGTAGTGTGAATGGAGTCAGAAAGAAGAATATTTTGCTGATGTTAAGTTTAAGCAGTGGGACGAGATTCAACTACCATATTGTTTGGTCATACCTAATAACCACTTCACGTCGTCAGCATTTTGATAGTAAACCAAGCTTCGACGAAGAGCTCCTGTAGCGATAAGGGGATTGTCTTGTTTTGACCAAGATGTAATCATGTTAGTCATGAGAGTCAGCATATTTTGAGAAACTGAGCCTGAGGGATATCCTTATTTATGAAATATGTCATCATGTGTGGACACGTGCTGCCCTTTTGTTACGACTTAACACGTGGTCCATATTGCATCAGAAATTTCTGCTACAAGCTTCCATGACGTAATCGAAGTGGGCTTTTTGAGGAGGCCACTAGAGACGCAGAATTGTTAAAATAAAAGAAAAAAAAAGAAAAAAAAACCTTATATGGAAATGACCACTGCCCACTGTAATCAACTCCGCCCATACATGAGCATAAAGACTTTAAGAAGAGATTGTCCAGGAGAGATAGGACAGGGCATAAGACAAGAGAGGAACTATGTCCGAAGCAGATGAGAGCCCCAAGTCCTGTCGAAATTAGAAGCAGAGAAGACCAGAAGTCTGATAGAGCCAGTTTACGGCCTTCCTTCAGAGGAAAAATGCCTATCTTCAAAACCCTGTTAAGGCTGAGAAGAAGAGACAAAGTGAAGCAGCCAACCCTCCCTCCTTGTGACGAGAAGTAGCCAATACTGCCTGCAGCCTGGCCTTAGTTCAATATTATCATCGAATTCTTGGAGAAGACTTCTGGTGTCCCATCTTGATGCCACCCTTTCTGTGACGTGTCCGAATCCTTTTATTGTGTCAGTTTCTTCTGAACTTCAGCCACCCTTCTGCAACGTTTAAGCCTAAAGTCTCCGTACCTGTATCGTCTCAGCAGCTGTAGAAAACTATTCCTTAAGAATTTCTACCTTACCGACTGTTCCCCTTTTCTATTAAGGGTTTGATTGATTTGATTTACCGGTTAAAGTAAACGAATTAGTAACATTGATTTTCTTTATAAGTTTGTGAATAAACGAGTTGTAGTTTTTCGTGAGTTTCTTTCTATATTCATTTCCCATATTTCAATGGTGGTTATAGGAAACATTTATTTTCCTATTTTTTTCTTATCTTTATTATGTAATACACATTTATAATCTTACAATTTATAACAGATATACATTATAGTATATTTGCATAAATATTTTTTTCTATTTCACATAATGTGTATTTACAATTGAAATTTTTACTACTTATCTAAATATGTTTTTAAATAAGAAATATATTTATTCGTAAATATTTTTAATAGATGTTTTAAACCTATTTTATTTACATTAAACGTGTTTAATATTCTTCTTTTTACATATTTAAGTAATTGTATGTAATTACTTGAAAATCTTAAGTATCTCTCCATCCATATCCCGGTAATAAAATCAGCTATTATGATCTTTACCGTATTTTCATACTTCTTTAAATCTGCTTCAAAATCTACCTTTAAAATACTTAACCTATTAATAGTTTTTAATTTACAGCATTTACTGAGCAATTAAAAAAACAAACACAACAAATTCTCAACTAAGGGACAGAAATATACCATATGCATATTAGTTTCTATGCACCCACAATAAAAATCTTTTACATCTTTTATTTTCATCATAGCTAATCTATCATTTGTACTCAATACTTCGTGTACATACTTAAATGAAATTTTCGTACTTTTATTCTCTATATACATATTATTTACATGCCTCCAAATTAATTTCTAGTTAAATAAAGCGTACAGATTTTCAATATTTGGAACATATTTAGCTGTTTTCATTAAAAGCTTATATACATCTTTCGCTTTGATTCCCGGATACGAGGTCATCTTATAAGCACTTCGAAAAATGTTTACTTTACCTTCATAAAAACTGGGTGTAAGAATAGTACAGTCCTGAAGTTGACATTCATTTAAATAAATGATCAATTGATAACCAAAACACATTTTTCAAACTTTTCAAAAAGGTGTTAAACATGACTGATTTTGCTCTACACTGAATATATATCGGTAATCCCATAACCACCTTTTAGTTTTAGCAAAAACTTAGTTTCCCTTGCAATAGGTTCATAGTTGCTATTCCACAGATATTTGAAAATACTTTTGTGGATACTTTTAACATATTCCACTGGAATTCGGTAAACCTGTTCTGTATACCATACCTTTACTAGAATTTCACAATTAGTATAATTGCTCTTTAAAACAGGGTTAACTTCCTGTTATCAAAGATGGTAATTATTTTGTTTATGCTTCTTTCTACGTTTTTCCAATTTATGTATAGACCTTGTTAAGATATCTATACATGAAGATCAACAATCCGAAAACTACATAGACATAGTGACAACATTTTGATTGAATAAGAAGTTAGGTAGGAGACCCCACCACTCCAAAATCATTCACAGCATGACTAGAAGGTTTTAAGGATATAGAATGGGAAAAAGGCGGGAATGAATATCAATGGGGAATACCTTAGCAAATCAAGAGTGCCACATGACATAGCTGTGTTTACTGAATCCTGGGAAGAATTAAAAATTAGGAAATTTCTTTTCAATGTTTTCCAAATAATCAAATATTTTTGTATCAGTTTTTTACTACTATAACCTTTACATTAAAGTATAACTCCAAAGCTGAATGTAAACCTGAAGAAGGGTCGAGAAATGATCGGAAACACGTGTCAACATCAAACAGTAAATGGAGAAAAGTAAATGTATTTCTGCTCTTATCGTGAAAACTATCGGTAAAACAGTCTGTCCAGAGAGAAACTATTTTAACTTTTTGGATGCCACTAATACATTGTCTGTTCAGCATACACGTATAGTAACATTCCCAAGTACCGTATTTAGAAGTGGATGGAAGCGCAGAGAATGCTTCACCAAGAAGAAAATGGTAGAGCTAAGATACTTTAGGCTTCGGTGGAGAGTGATATGGTTCCAGATGAACTGGATTAAGTTACCAACGTAGTCTTCAAATATGGATCCTCTGAGGAAGCGAGTAAGCTTCTCGTCATTACACAAATGACGCCAGTTTTAAAAGATCTGCATCAATCTTTGCAACCTTGGAAGATTTATCTGCATCGGAGAAAGAAAATAAATGGTATGGATAGGAGTTCAGAAACTATTTCATTTTAAAGAAAATGGAGAAGCATCGAGACTAATATTTGTCATAAGAAAAGGCACCGCTACAAATGAAATTGAGTCCGAGATCAATGCAGATCATACACTAAATTTCTGTGGGAGCGTGTAAGCTTCACAGTTTGGTATGCTTTGAACATGAGATGGCATTCCTGATGAACCGTTGTCACTTTGACTACAACGGATGGAATCGGTAGCTTGATGAAACTCTGTGAAGCCCCTTTATATTTCAAAGAATCTAATTTTTTACTATGTCAATTTTTGTTGAAGGATTTCTGAATTTCCAACTATTCTTTTATCAAAATTTCAACACCATATCCTTCGTTTAATAGTGTAATTCCAAAACTCAATGTAGGCATGAAGAAGGGTTGCAAAGTTACCCGAAACACGTGTCATCACCAAAAATATAAATAGATAAAAGTAAATGTATTTCTGCTAATATCTTGAAAACTATCTGCAGGACAGTGTGTCTGGATATAAACTATATTTGATTTCTGGAGGCCACTAACCCTTTGTCTATTCATTTTAAAGGTAGAGTAACCTGGCCAAGTACGGTATTTAGAACTGGCAAGGAAGGGACAACCTGGATAGAAGCACAGACGAGGCTTCACCAAGGAGAGAATGGTGGAGCCAAAATACTTCAAGAAGTTGTGGAAATTGATGCTTTTAAGATGAATTGGATTCAAGGACCACCGTAGTCTTCAAATATGAATCTTCTGAGGGAGCGAGTAAGCTTTACGTCCTCAGCTGTGTTGCACGAATGAGGCTAGATTTACAAGGTCTGCTTGGACCACTCTGCAACTTCGGAAACTTGAGCAGCATCGGAGAAAGAATAAAAATTGCATGGATAGGAGCTTAGAATACGCTTCACTACAGAGAAAATACAGGAGCATCGAGACCACAATTTGTCATAGGAAAAGGCACCGCTCCAAAGTGAATTGACTCCGAGATTAAAACAGATCACATACTAAATTTATGCGGGAGCATGTAAGCATCACAATTTTTCTTCTCTGAACGACAGATGGTGTTCCTGAGGAACCGACATCGGCCTGTCCGCAAAGAAAGTAATTGCGGTCTTCATGAAATTTTTGGAGGCTTTAGGAAAATCATTTATGTATTCATAAATAAATATAATCTTAAATTTTTGCATTTATATTTTAAAAAGTCTAAAGTTTTAAATTTTCTATTGCTGTTGAAGGTTTTATGAAATTTCAAATTAATTTTTTATCAAATTTACACAACCATAATTTATATTGAAGTGTGATTCCAAAACTCAATTTACTGGCTGACATTGTAAAAGAGCCTGTACCTTGCAATTTTTTTTGTAATTGTTGTTTTTAAATGAACGAAGAATAAAACTCAAAATAGTCCTAAAGGAGGGTCACAAGTTAATCCAAACACCCATGTCGACACCAAACAATAAATGGAGAAAACTAAATGCATTTCTGCTGTTATACTGAAAACTATCTGCATGACAGTATGTCCGGAGAAAAACTTTATTAGATTTTTGGACGCTACTAAGACATTGTCGTTTCATTATAAACATTGATTAACATGCCTAAGTAAAATACATATATATATATATATATATATATATATATATATATATATATATATATATATATATATATATATATATATATATATATATATATATATATATATATGTATATATATATATATATATATATATATATATATATATATATATATATATATATATATATATATCATATATATATATATATATATATATATATATATATATATATATATATATATATATATATATATATATATATATATATATCCTTTTAATGGCATTTGTGGGCTATGATAAAGCCTTTGATAGTGTGCACCGGCCTGTTCATGAGCATAGCAAGTGCAAGGTTAATGTTAATGGAGTCTCACCAGATAAATTTCTAGTGAACAGTGGAGTAATCCAAATGCATGTATTGCCACCTGTGTTGTTCTTCCTCCTCATGGATTTTGCAATGGGTAGAGCAGTCGGAGATGGTGTAGAAGGATTGGACTGGATTGAAAATTGGAATTTAGCAGACCTAAAGTATGTTAATGATGCTATCCCTTTTTAGCAGAAAACCGCATGATTGGCAATGCTTGCATACTAGAATGCATGAAATATCACCCAAGGCTAAGCTGAAAATATATAGAAGAAAAACATGATGAGAACGGAGTATGCAATCGAAGAGGATATATTATTAGAAGGAGAAAGGATTTATGAGGTAGAAGTATTTAATTATTCTGGAACTATGATCTCTAATACAGGGTCTTTAAAATTAGAGTTTAGTGAAACATTGAAAAAAAGCATATCAGACAATGCCTAGGTTAAGTAAAATTTGGAAATAAAATCACCTGAAATTACATATAAAAACTAGACTCGATATCAGTTTTGTGAGATTATTGTTACTTTATGGACAAGTGCCATGGTATGAAAATGAAACAATCCCCAATAGAAGGATTTTAGAATTAAATGGCGAGACAGGATTAGAAATTAAACTATGGGAGAGATTATTCGAGTTTCATATGTGGATGAAATTAAGGCACAAAAAGAGTTGGAAGGCCGAGAACTACATGACTGATGACTATGTAGCGGGAAGTAGAAGATGATGAATGGAGTAGAATTAAATTAAAAGCTCAAGATAGAGGCGACTTGCGAAATCTAACCAAAGCCCTTTGCGTCAATAGGCGTAGGAGGAGATGATGATGATGATGATGATGATGATGATGATGAATGTAGTTTTATGAGTGCTGTATTTCCTCTATACATACCACCAAACGTTCTAACATGAGATTCGTCAGTCTTGGTTTTTGAAGTACTTTTATTACTATTTAAGTTTTGATAGAATAAAAAGCTTTCCCATAGTCTATATATGACATACCTAGTTGTTTGCTATATTTAATAGATTTTTACATAAGCTGATTGATTATATGGAGATGGTCATGTGTTGAATACCGACTTCTAAGCCTGCCTGCTCTCTTTCTATCAGTAACCTCACCTGACTCGATAGGGAGATCCCGAAAATCCCTTTTCTGAGCTTTGACAAGCTCTTCAATAGTCCAATTCAGTTTTTCCTTCAAAATCCCAAGATCTACAACTACGCTATCACTACGTTTTAAACTACTTAAATCTAGATCAATTGTTGACTCTGCAGCGTCAACAATTCTAGCACTAGAACGAGTAACTGCTTCTACTTCACTATCAGGGTTTATCAGTATGGGACAAGTATTATTCTTCATAGCCACATCCTTCCCTATCACCACATCAACCTCCTTAACCGGGAATTTATCTACTATTGCCAATTTCAAATTCCCTGCATAGGAAGGGCAGATTATATTAAAGTTTTCGATGGCATACGATTTTACCATATCAGGAAAACCAGCCAATAACACAAATTCCCTACTTTTTGGTACAAAATTACAAGGTAATGCCTCCCTTAAGATCAAAGACTGCGCTGCACCAGTATCACGCAAAATACGCATTCGTCTTTTCTCGGACGAATTGGCGAAAGAGACACTACCGAAGGACAAATATCTGTCAAAACAACCAGGTAGTCATTGGTCAGCAGACCCTGTCGGAATATTTTCTCCCTCTCTCTTTTCCACACCCATCACTGGCCTACTATTAGCATCTTGCGCTCTTTTAAATGCATGATACATACTCTTTACGTGCCCCCTCTTATTGCAAAAGAAGCACGTAAATGTCCTCAATTTCTCGGGATTGTATATATTTGGCTTACTACCTCTGTTAGAAGAAAAATTATTATTAGCATTACTCTGATTATTATTACTTTTATGATTATTTCTATTGAACACCTTAGCATTATTATTCGGATTAGCATTATTATTCCTACCCATCTTAACCCAACTAGTCTTCACATTTGTCGTTACTCCCCTAACTCACTCTTATGAGGCAAGCAATATTCGTCACTAGCGATGGCTACCTCCTGAACGGTCTCGAGTTTTAACTCTTCGAGGTGGACCTTCAGTTTATCCGGGACACACCTCTTAAACTCCTCCACCAACATTAACTCTTTCAATCTCTCAAAATCTCCCACCTCCTTGGACTTGAACCAATCACTAGCATACTGTTTCTTCGCCCTGGTAAATTCAACAAGAGTTTGTTCCCAACATTTTTCTAAGTTTCGGAAGCGTTGCCTATATGCTTCAGGGACTAACTCATAGGCCTTCAAGAAAATAGCCTTCACACTCTCATAATCTGCTGATAGATCCTCCTCCAGCGTTACATATACCCTCTGAGCTCTTCCAATCAGTTTACTTTGTATAAGAGTGGTCCAATACTCTTGGGGCCACTCCAACCTTGCTGCAATCCTCTCAAATGAGACAAAAAACTCTGCTATATTATTCTCTTCAAATTTAGGTACAAATTTGAGAGCCTGCGCTAAATTAATAGCAGGCGTTACTAACCTATTTGGGGAATGGGCGGGGGAAAAAGAACCTGGGTTTCTCATAGCAATCTCATGTTGCCTCTCCTTTTCTGTTTCCACTGCCTTAAACTTTTCCATTTCAATTTCCATTTGTCTCAGGGCAATTTGCCTATCCAAAATTTCTACAGATACTACTTTATCAGGTTTCACCTCTTGTTCCCCACCTGTCTTTACAGTTTTAACATAATCATAAATTTGCAATAGTAATACACCCTCTCTTATTGACACTTTATATTCCAATTCAAAATGCTCTGCAACAATTTCCAAATCTTCCCTATTTAACTCTGCCAACCTCGCTTGCCACCCCTCTCTTCTAAGGAGTTCTAGTACGTTAACAACCATGATCACTTAATCACACAAAATACTAAATTTACATAAAACAACACTGAGGAGGTGAAAATACACTGCCTGAAAAATTACCCCAAGAATTAACTTTGCACAAACACTGGTGAATACTCAGGAACAAAAGATCCTGTCACGGTCGCCACTTGTGATGGCTGGCTTTGACCACCACATAAAACACTACACTTATCAAATTGTATTCACCATTATATAATACTAAGTCCACTAAAGGTGGAATAGTATCCAAGTATCAATACGAGTGCCAAGTCAACTCAAGGGGACAAAGAAAATACCAGAGAAATCTCCTTAATTTTAATACAAAAATATTTAGTCTGAAATAACACCTTAACCACAATAATACAATAATAAATGATACACACTCACTCTTAAACTCCCTGCAAAAGAAAACAATTAAACAATTAAAGAAAGGTCATCAACATATACATACTAAAAGGAGAGAGGGTCCAGAAAGGAGAAGGCCAACGAAAAGTAAGAACATCCTAACAAATACAAACTAAATATCCCTAACAAATCCCCCAAACACTTCTAGGGGTCTCCTCCAAGAGGACGATAAACTCCAGGGCTGGAGGCTTATTCGGGGTGGCAGGAAATAAGGATCCAAGACAATGGTGTTAAAAGTCTTTTTTTTTTCTTAATGCTCTAATAATGAATACCGCCCAGGATTACAGGTCGTGGGCCAGGCACACAAATATAAGGATCAAAATTTTTACCTTGGGGCAGAGAGGTCCCCTTGGCTTTTACATATATATATATATATATATATATATATATATATATATATATATATATATATATATATATATATATATATATATATATATAAATAAGGGCACAACAATGTCGGTTGGATCTATATTATTCCTCGCCATTGCAGAGTTACATTGTGAAGCTGTTTAGCTTTGCTTGGATATCCTCGCTCTGCAACAAGGATTTTTTATTCTACATATTGTGTACTGCCCTTGGTTCAGTAAAAGCCAAGGGGACCTCTCTGCGCAAAGGTAAAAATTTTGATCCTTATATTTGTGTGCCTGGCCCACGACCTGTAATCCTGGGCGGTATTCATTATTGGAGCATTAAGAAAAAAAAAGACTTTTTACACCATTGTCTTAGATCCTTGTTTCCTGCCACCCCGAATAAGCGTCCAGCCAGGGAGTTTATCGTCCTCTTGGAGGAGACCTCTAGAAATGTTTGGGGGGATTTGTTAGGGATATTTAGTTTGTATTTGTTAGGATGTTCTTACTTTTCGTTGGCCTTCTCCTTTCTGGACCCTCTCTCCTTTTAGTATGTATGTGTTGATGACCTTTCTTTAATTGTGTAATTTTTTTCTTTTGCAGGGAGTTTAAGAGTGATTGTATATCATTTATTATTGTATTATTTTGGTTCAGGTGTTATTTTTGACTAAATATTTTTGTATTAAAATTAAGGAGATTTTTGTGGTATTTTCTTTGTCCCCTTGAGTTGACTTTGCACTCGTATTGATGTTTGGATACTATTCCACCTTTAGTGGACTTAGTATTATATAATGGTGATTACAATTTGTTAAGTGTAGTGTTTTATGTGGTGGTCAAAGCCCGCCATCACAAGTGGCGACCGTGACAGGATCTTTTGTTCCTGAGTATTCACCAGTGTTTGTGTAAAGTTAATTCTTGGGGTAATTTTTCAGGCAGTGTATTTTCACCTCCTCGGTGTTGTTTTATGTAAATTTAGTATTTTGTGTGAATAAGTGATCATGGCTGTTAACGTATTAGAACTCCTTAGAAGAGAGGGGTGGCAACAGAGGTTGGCAGAGTTAAATAGGGAAGACTTGGAAATTGTAGCAGAGCATTTTGCATTGGAATATGAAGTGTCAATAAGAGAGGGTGTATTGCTATTGCAAATTTATGATTATGTTAAAACTGTAAAGACAGGTGGGGAAGAAGAGGTGAAACCTGATAAAGTAGTGTCTGTAGAAATTTTGGATAGGCAAATTGCCCTGAGACAAATGGAATTTGAAATGGAAAAGTTTAAGGCAGAGGAAAGAGAAAAGGAGAGGCAGCATGAGATTGCTATGAGAAACCCAAGTTCTCCCCCCCCCCCCCCGCCCATTCCCCAAATAGGTTAGTAACGCCTGCTATTAATTTAGCGCAGGCTCTTAAATTTGTACCTAAATTTGAAGAGAATAATGTAGCAGAGTTTTTTGTCTCATTTGAGAGGATTGCAGCAAGGTTGGAGTGGCCCCAAGAGTATTGGACCACTATTATACAAAGTAAATTGGTTGGCAGAGCTCAGAGGGTATATGTAACGCTGGAGGAGGATCTATCAGCAGATTATGAGAGTGTGAAGGCTATTGTCTTGAAGGCCTATGAGTTAGTCCCTGAAGCATATAGGCAACGCTTCCAGAACTTAGAAAAATGTTGGGAACAAACTTTTGTTGAATTTGCCAGGGAGAAGGAACAGTAATTGGGCCTTATGATGGAGAAGGCCTGACTATTAGAATTAATTGCCTACCTAGTATTACGAAAAGGATAGTATTGTCCAGGGAGATCTGAATGTAAAGGATGGTCAGAGTTATGAAAAATCTTATGCAACATGCATAATGAACTAATTGAACGAAGGTGCCAAAGATTAATATCTATATCAGGAATAAGAAATTTAATAGACCGTAAGTTTCTGTCCAACAAATTAAGATGAGAATCAGCAGCTGAACACTAGACAGAAGAACAATACTCAAAACAAGGTAGAATGAAAGCATTAAAACACCTATTCAGAATAGATTGATCACCGAAAATCTTAAAAGAGTTTCTCAATAAGCCAATTTTTTGTGCAATTGAAGAAGACACAGACCTAATGTGTTTCTCAAAAGTAAATTTGCTGTCGAGAATCACACCTAAAATTTTAAAAGAGTCATACAAATCTAAAGAAACATTATCAATACTGATATCCGAATGTCTAGGAGCCACCGTCCTTGACCTACTTACAATCATACTTTGAGTTTTGTTAGGATTTAACTTCATACCCCATAATTTGCACCATGCACTAATTTTAGATAAATCTCTATTAAGGGATTCACCAACCCTAAATCTACATTCAGGGGATGGAATTGATGCAAAGAGAGTAGCTTCATCTGCATATGCAACAAGCTAGTTTTCTAGGCCAAACCACATGCCATGTGTATATACTAGGAAATGTAATAAGCCAAGAATACTACACTGTGGAAGACCGGATATCACATTCCTATACTCACTATGGTGTACATCAACAACAACTCTTTGAGATCTATTACTTAAAAAATCAATAATAATGCTAAGAAACGATCCACCCACTCCCAACTGTTTGAGTTTGAAAAGAAGCGCCTCATGATTAACACGGTCAAAGGCAGCACTAAAATCAAGGCCAATTATACGAACTTCCTGACCACAATCAAGGGATTTCTGTACACCATTGGATATAGTAAGAAGGGCATTACATGCTCCAAGGCCTTTACGAAAACCAAATTGCAAACTAGGGAATAGATGATTACCTTCAGTAAACCTATTAAGACGTTTTGCCAGAAGACGTTCAAAAACTTTAGATAATATGAGAGTTATGGAAATTGGGAGGTAATCAGTGTGACTTGAGCTACCACAAACACATTTACATAGAGGAGTAACATTACCAATTTTCCAACAAGTGCTAAAAGGTCCCCTTCTTGCTAACTTGCGCAAAATAACAGATAACTTTGGAGCTAAGAAATCTGCTGTCTTTATAAAAAACAAAGGAAAGGACATATTCGAATGGAGATCAAATTCACCATAAGTACTAGAGAGTGATAAAAGATCTTGAAGGAACTTTGAAAAGCAATGACACGCTCGGCACCCAATTAGGGAGACAACTTCAGCCTCCAAAAGTTCCCATTGCTTTTACGATTTTTTCTAACCCAAATATTACTTTAGTCATGACCATTGTTATTATTATTATTATTATTATTTTCTTTTTTTTATAATGAAATTTCGTATCTATGAATCCCCAGCCAAATTTACTGATGATATTTCAGTTTATGTTTTCACAATCTTTTCTAGCAAATTTTCTCCATAAATATTATATTCACTAAGACTACTTCTTAGGACAAAATATTTTTCATTTTTTATAGAATGCTAAAAATACTGTGCGAGGTCAAGTTCACTTCAGCTAAACTAAAATTTTAAATGCATTAAATTTCCATAAGCGTCTGCTCTCCATGCTTGCATAGAGAGAGAGAGAGAGAGAGAGAGAGAGAGAGAGAGAGAGAGAGAGAGAGAGAGAGAGAGAGAAGGAGTTAATAATGAATAATTTCTTCATATCACTTGGCAAAAATATGAAGCACGAAATAGAAAATAGAATAATAAAGGTATCAATCAGAATAAATTTTGTCTAAAATTTATTTACTTATACAATATCAGGAAGTTTCAATTATCTATTCTGTTCGCGAAGATTTTAATGGTTTGAGTCAAACTTCATATATAAAAAAAATGTATATAATTAAATTCTTCTGTTCTAATCCCCTTACAACATTTGAGACAAAGAATATAGTAACTCTACTGTTCATGTAAAAATATACAACATATCACCAGGTCCAATGACATCACCTGATCATATTCCATTCATATTTAACTCTCAACTAAACCAATATTCAAAGAATTAAAAGACAGGCGAAATATTAAAAATTCTAATTGGGAAATCTTTAAAGATACAATGGTTAAGAAAATAACCACACAGGAGCAAGAAATAAAGCTAAACGACAAGGAAACCACAACAAAAAACACAATAAAGTCAGCAATAGACCAATGTATGTCTGACATCTCATATAAAATAGAAACAGTCTCTAAAATACAAAGAATATCATACCGTAAACACACACCAGACAGTGACTACTTGAAACTATTCACCCAACAATTTAGTTACTTATAAACAAGCACACACAGATGGATAAGGATAACATACACCTTAATCAGACATATCCGAAATTAAATAATAGAAGAATACAACAGACTAAACAGAGAGAACTGGAACAACGCAATAATAAAACTAGGACAAACTACAAAGACCCCCAGAAATTGTGGAGAAAACTACAAAGACTATTGTGAAACCAAAAATAGAAATACCATACTTAATCAACAGTAATGGCGAAAAAGTAGAAGACATGGAAGACCAAATTAAATTACATGAGTAAGCACATTCGACATTGCAGACCAAGAAAATGTAAATTTTGATAAGGACCCAGAAACAGAAGTCCTCAACTACCTCCAAAAAAAATGGGGAATGAGTTAACCTTTATAAAAATCCAAATCTGCAAAGACTGGATGAGAACAACAATCTGACAGCCGCCATTAAAATGCACGAGATAATGAAGGCAGTAAAAGCATTTAAACACAAAGCACCGGGTAAAAAGTGCATAAACAAGCTAATGCTATCAAAACTACTAATGTTGGCATGGAGAAGACTCCAACAAATATTAAACGTAACACTCTTAATGGGATATTGCCTAGAAACAAACAAAGAAGGAAAACTCATACTTCCCTTCAAACCAGGGAAAGACCCAAATCAGACAGCGAACAGAAGACCAATAACACTGCTGGTAATGCCGGGAAATTTTTTTGACAAAATCATAAAATACAAGAGATTCCTAGAGAGTAACAGTGAATTATACAAACAACAGAACAGATTCAGGACATGGAGAGGCAGGGAAACTGCCCTCATGGCTGTTTATTAAACAATAGACTTAAAATAAAAAGAAAAAAAAAAACATGTAATATCATCTGCCGAAATACCTCCAAGGCATTTGATAAAGTATAGCATGACGGCATCAAATATGAAATACTCCAATTCAAACTACCAATTATAACGGAAAAACTACTTGAAAGCTACATAAAAGACAGAATTGACAGAATACGTAGCAGAGATAGGACACTAGGCGAAACAATAGACATAAAAAGTACGGTGCAACATGGCGGCATACTATCCCCAAAACTTTTTATCATCTATACAGGAGATATACCAAACACCCCCACATATGCCATAAACTATGCCTATGCAGATTACATCACACACATGATAATGCATCCTGCAAATTCCAAAAGATTTTTTCTTTTAATAAAAACCGAAAGAGATATCAAAACAATAAATGATTACGAACATAAGTATATTATAGAAAAAACAGCAACAAATTCCAACTCTTATCAGTAACAGTAACAGTGAATAACATATATATTCATTTATCAAGGAAGTTAAGATCCTTGGTCTTTCTATTTAAAGATATGGCATATGCTGTCATATTGAACACAAACTTCAACCGGTAAAACACAAAAAAACGAGCATTGAAATGCTTCAAAATATTGGATAAAAACATAAGAATAAATATCTACAAAAGCCTGATGAGAACTCTTTTCGAATTTCCAATAGCACCAGCATGCACAATGGCTCAGTCAAAGATGAAAACCCTACAGAAATCCCAAAATGGAAACAAGAAACATTCAGGGGCAAAACCATAATAATAATAATAATAGTAATAATAATATTAATAAAACTCCATAACACATACAAGAAATGGCATATGCTGCCATATTAAACACAAACTTCAACCGGTAAAACACCAACAAAGGAGCATTAAAAGGCTTCAAACTATTGGATAAAAACATAAGAATAAATCTCTACAAAAGCCAGAGCATGCACAATGGCTCAGTCAAAGATGAAAACCCTACAGAAATCCCAAAATGGAAACAAGAAATATTCAGGGGCAAAACCATATAATAATAATAATAATAATAATAATAATAATAATAATAATAATAATAATAATAATAATAATAATAATAATAATAATAATAATAATAATAATAATAATGAAAACATAAAAAAAATCCATAACACATACAACCTGGAACCAGTTAACGTCTGGTACCACGGAAGAGCCACACAAGCCTGGGAAAAATTCTAAAACATTTACCCACAACAAGTGAGGAAACAACAAACACACAAAATGAGCATTCATAGTGGAAAAGGATAGCTCCATTCATTGCTCAGGACGAACCAAATCCAGAGTATTAAAATAAAATAGAAGTAAATAAACATGGATAAAAGATCTGTTGGTTCTGCCCCAATCTTTTCACCTCCCTCTGTACTTTATTTCAACACTTTCCCTCCCAATCCTTTCAATCCTTATTCCTAGTTCCTATTTTATCCCCCTATGGTGTAGCTGTAGCTGTATGTAAAAATATAAAATTAATGTATTTTTGAGATATAATAACAGAAAACCTGAGTAAGAACAAACTGACGTTTTTTTTTCCCACAGAAGTTTATCCTTCATATTACAAAGTTGTTGTTTTATATTCCTCTTACTTGTCAACTTGTTTCCAACGGCGATCATTAAGGACGTCCATTTATTTGTTCATAGCTTAAGAATTATCATACATAAAACAAAATATTTGGACGCTTTTGTTGAAAAACAATGATTGGAATGGGTTGTTCTTTCAGTGCCATTCATTATCAATAAAAATCTATTTCATTTTACCATAAAAAAGGGTAATAGTTCAAGCAATTATGTTTTTCATTTTCTGTCTACTGGTAGATAGATTAAGCTGAACCGATAAGAGAAGTTAGTAATATGCATTTAAAAAAAAAATCTGTTTCACAAAAAAACAAATAGAAAAAGCAAATAAAAAACAAAAACACTTACAATGATCATATGAGCTATCTCTCTTGATAGTTCAGTTGGTATAGTCCTCGCAGCCATGGTGTCGGCTGAGTGGCACGAGTTCGAATCTCCACCCAGTCAGATGGTATTACCATGAATGAATTCCAGTGGATATAAATTCCCAAGGTAGAATTTTGTATCAAATGCCATTGTGGGTATATATATATATATATATATATATATATATATATATATATATATATATATATATATATATATATATATATATATATATATATATATATATATATATATATGTCCCAAATCACGGGCAAATAAATTCATAGAAATAATTCAAGGAGACGGGATAAGACAGATGCAATTCTGTTCTTTCAACTCTTGATATATATGACAATAAGTGAGTACACTTAATATAACTTCCTTAAGTCAATTATTAGTGGCAGCGAAAAAACAGTTTTTACAAATCAATTACTTTAAATGACTACTGAATGAATGCTCTTACAATGATTCAATACACATCTATGCTTGGGCAGAGACTACAGCCTAGGGAGACCAAGTATAAGTTACGTTAACATTACAATGAAAACTACAGGTATAAGTTGCTTAGCTTTCTAGCCCCGGACACAAACTGGAAGGAGGTTAGCCCTTATTCGTGGCTTCCTTCAAATTGATCAAAGGTGTAGTAGGCTAGGAAGGCGTGATCCATGGGTGTCATGGGGGTTGGTGCCATCTTGCCCATGGGGTCCTGTGTATGGGTCCCCTAGTCAAAATAGGAGCAGTGCCCAACGGTCTCCTGACTGCAGCCTCCGCTCCCCCTTGCCTGCAACGACAAAGTTGAAAACAGAAAAAGGACCTAGTCATCAGGTATGAGGCGCCAATGGCCTCAGCGGTGCCAATCGACATGGACATTATGTCCACTTCTCACGCGAAGGCAGCAGATGATGTCATCGGCATGACCCTAATTGTGTACTAGTTAATTTATTTGTGACGAATCCCCACTACAAAGTTACAGTTTCTCCTGGAACTGTGGTAGGTTCCAAAAAAAAGAATTACAACAAATTTTACTTTTAATTCAAGCCCCAATAACGTCTGAGTGTTAAAAGCATAGTTTACTTTATTTGATACTAATCAAAAGCAAACAAACCCCAAATGTGATCGTTCTGTTGCATTTCGCTTCGAGTACACATAGATCCAAAATCTCACAAAAGAAAAACAATTAGTAGCCAAACTACAAAATCTGAACAAAGTAAGTTCACATATATCATAATTGTAGTTGTGCCTTTTACCATGAGAAAATAGGAACTGTAACAATATGAATACATAAGATACATAATATGAATAACTGAAAATCAAGAACAAAATACCCAAAGGTTATATCCTAAAAAAAAAAAAACAAGAAATGATGCAAATAACTTTGAAAAATAGTTACATAGGTTACATAGGTATAAAGCAAAAACCGTAGTAAGCAACTCTGAAGAACAATACATATTGATAAATATGGGCAATCAAAAACTAAGAATCAAAATATCCGAAGGTTACATCCTAGCAAACGAAATCTGAAACAGAGACTTCCATTAGCAAAACAAATCATACAAAAATACTCAACTTAGTATTTCAAATCCTCAGGCTTGCTTAAGCGACAATTTGCTAATCTCAGATCACAGATGAGGTGTTTCATACCTTGGCCTCAAACTCAGCCCTGTATTCTTTAATCAGAGACATGGTTTACTGACAGTTGACAAAAAATTACAGTAAATAAGACGAAATCAATCTCCATGAAAAAAAAAAAACACATATCCACAGAGAAATCATCAGTAAAAAGAAATACACAAAACACATGCATAATGGCCATTGTACATAGAATGAAAAATTATCATAAATGTTATTAGTCATAATATTCTCATATAGCTATAGAACACTAGCAAAGTGTTTACAAATCAAAGTACTAGTACGTAAAAAGAAAAAAAAAAATCTGTGTGCACACTAAACCTGTAAGGCAAACACCAACTGGTATGTTACACCTTCACACCGTGCCAGAGACGGTGCATTCAACGGTACACCTGAGGGCTCACTCGGACTCCCCGGAGCCCCTCCTTGTGTGAGAATGGACCCCCGACCCCCGCCTTCGTGGGGTACCTGGCGGGCAGTCCTCCATGGAACATTCTGTTCTAAAGTCAAAGTTTTCCCTACTGACAGAGGATCTGTCAGCATGCCTGGTCTGACCCCCTCTGCCCTCCTCCATAGGAGACAGGCAGGACTACATATTATCGGTCTACAACAAATGCTCAGTCCAATCAGGACAGCAAGCAAAACACACATACTAGCTAAACAAAACACAAAACTAAGGTTTCTATGCGAGGTCTTTAGATTTGCAAACTAGCTAAAGAAAGGAATTTGGTCTAGGGACATGGTTCCTAATCGAGTCAATTTAAAGTAAACTAGCACGTGAGACACATTTACACCTGGCATGATGACAGATGCATTCACAACAGAAGTGTCTCTAACTGTCACTCTTTCGCTCTTCCTCTTTATTTGGCTGGGTAGACGGTACCCGTCCCCTTGAGCAGAGCATCCACTTTGATGTGTCAAGACAGTGACCCTGAGGTCAACACCTTAACCTCATCCCCTGAGTCACACATCACCTTGTACTTTGACTCTCGTCTCACAGATGCAATCCAACAATGTCCTAAGTTAACTATTTCCCTCTCAAAGTCAGCTTTTACCTCAAACCTACAACTATGCACAAAACTAGGCTCTTCCAGATATACATCAAACAAACAAACATGCGTGTAATGCATGAAAAGCGCATACACAGGTTCACACAACACATGTGCTTTCCCTATCTTACACTTTTCTAAATTAGGCAATGACACAGCCCAAGTGTCCCTATCATTGACAGCAAAGTACATTTGACTAGCTGATACCCGAGTTGCGAATTCCTCTGTTTCTTTCTGTGTCGACATTGATTTTACTTCATAAAAATAAAGATCTAAATCCTCATTCTTAACAGGTATCTCTACGAAAAAATAAAACTTGCCCTTTAACTTAGTAACAATCACGGATGACATTCGATAAAACTCCAACAAATTATTCTCTACAGGTGGTATAAATTTTGGCACAGTCTCATGAATTTTCTTAATTATCTTTAAAAACTCCCCTGGATACAAAATGTCAGATGTGATTTCCCCCGTGGTTGCCACTTGTTCAATCTGGCTTGCCACGTTTACTAAGTGTAAAGTAGCTCACTAGCTACAAAAGCTAATTGTGTAATACTTTCTACATAAGTTACATCTCTCAGAATTTGTTCTATTTCTTCCCCGAAATTATTAATCTTATTTTACCACACTCTCAATGCCTCCTACCCTTCAGTTACTGCTATAGAAACTGTCTTCAGTTTCTCATCTACAATATGTGTATGAAATATGACTTTGTTTATCATCTTGTGCGTGTTTTGTGATTCTTGTGTAAGTGCATTTCCTAATTGATCGAGTTCCGAACTTGTAATTAGTCCAGTCCAACCTCCAATCAATTCGCCTATCCAATTAGCTGTACGTTTCTTTCTATTCCCTTTTGAAGTCCCGAAGTCTTCGAAAGTATCCAATAACCTACTGAGGGCTCTTTTTAAATTATCAAGAATAGCTTTTAAATTAACTACAGCAACATTTTTAATTTGTTTCAATTGATCTTTTAATTTCTTAATTTGACCCAGAATCGTAACCAGTGGACTCACAACTTTCATGGGATCATAACTAATTAACAAAACATGAACATCAGACTTGAAAGAAAGCCTAAATCTTTCGTCAAAGACTAAGCCCTTGTGTATTCCCACTTCACTATTCACACACATATAAGCAGTTAGCAAACATACTCCTACAAAAAAATGAACAGTTCCCATTGCAAATTATTTAACCTAAGCCTATTGCTAAATCCTGGCTAACTGAAACCAAATCAAGGCTCACTGCCTTTTAAAGAGTGCAATATAGCTACAAGTTTTTGTGAATAGTCAGTGATTAGTTTGAGGTCAGAAAAAGGGGATAAAACGTCGGCATAGGATAGTTTTCTTGTGAATTACTAAAAATCTGATCAAGATGGTGCTCTATAATACAGGCAAAGCTTGGAGGGACATTTCTGCAGTCAGCAAAAGTAAATTCCATGAGTTGGCAAAAAAAGAACTAGACTGTCTGATAACAGAGGTCACTAGTAACTCCAACCAGTGTGACGGAAAAGTATTCGCAGACATATTTAAACAATATGATCCAACAAACTGGAGCAAATCTGCGGAAAACATCAGCAAAATAATAGAAGAAATTCTAAAGAAGATCCAGGTGATAAATAGACTTATAAAGAAAGTTTACATCAGTCAACACATTCCATCAAAGAACAATAAGAAGTCTAATATGGTGAATATGATGGTTGATGCATTGGGAAAAAGAATGCCAAAATGGTGCAATACATGTAAAATATCGTATTCCATTAATAATCCTCAACAACTGATTAGAAAATGCGATACCTGCCATGTTCCAATACACCCTACATGTGCTGAGATACAGCAAAAAGTAAAAAAATAGAGACACAAAGGTATTCTACTCAACATGCTTAGTCTGGATAAAAAAATATAATTAAGTCGAGACTAAATCTGCAAATAGTTGAAGATAAAGAAGAGGAAGAAGAAGAAGCAGAAGAAGAAAAAGAAGAAGAAGAAAAAGAAGAAGAAAAAGAAGAAGAGAAATATGAACAGGATATATGTAAAGATGCAGAGGAAATCATTGATATAACTTATGATGCCATCCAACAACATACTTACGAAGAAATAAATTATCAGATGGAAAAAAATAGACCCAGGAGACTCTACACGGACCTACAAACTTTTAGGGAAGAACAAGAAAAAAAAAAAGATATAGTCTGCAATTTTCTGGAAATAGGGAATTGCAGATTTGGCGAAAGATGCTACTGCAAGCATCCAAAGATATGCCATAACTATGAAATATGTGGTAAATGTGCGTATTTAGGTGGATATGGAGACGAATGCAGAGATCTCCATCCAAAATATGCAAAAACTTAAAAGAAGGAAAAGGATAGTTTCAACAAAAAATGTCGATATATGCATCCTGCAACCATGAATGAAAGTAAAAAAACTCAGCAAACTGAAAAGAAAAATTAAAGCAGAATAATGAAACAAAAAAAAAGAAACTAAAAAGCTGGCCGCGTAAATACCGCGCTATGCACCAAAGGCCCGAAGATATGATGCCTTTCAACCCAAATATGCACATTTAGAGCCCAACTACAAAGAATACATCTATAATGCCAGGGGTTGGTGCAGATATGGGGATAATCGCAGGTATACACACAAAAATAAATATGAAGCGTAAGAGCAAATATAATAGAAAATTTGGATTTTTTTATGGTAAAATTCCTGGGAATGAAAAAAAAGAACATCATATCAGAACAGGAAGGAAGCATGGGAGAATCCATATTATTACCAATATTAAATAATGGGGATGAAACACAAACCATGATAGTGATGATTGGACAAGGTTTAGTCACGAGTAACTCTAAAAGAAAAATAGAGTTCTTAGAAGAACTAACCCAAATTAAAAAAATAGATATATTAAATATAAGTGAAACATGATATTCCCAAGAGACTGGCAGTGATGACCAGATAGAGGGTTTCCAAACATATATATCAGACAGAACAAATAGGAATCCAGGGGGAACCGCAATATATGGAAGAGACATAAATGAAGGAAAAGTCTGTAAAAGATAAAGCAACACAGAATGTGAATTGATTGCGGTAGAATTTGAATTTGAAAAACTAATAAATATTGTAGTTCACAGACCCTAAATACTAAGGAGTTTGACATAATAATAGAAAAAATAGATGATACATGTAAAAACCATAAAGACTTGAATATACTCCGGAGATTTCAACTTTCCTTTCGTGGAATTGGAAAGAACGGATAGAAGAAAGAGGTTGTATGTATACATGTAAAAAAGAGAGTAATAGTAGCGCAGAAGATAAGAGGCAATTTGAAAAGCTTCAAGATATGCTATTAGAACATAATATGCAACAAATAAATCACATTCCAACAAGAAAGGAAAATGTCCTAGATCTAGTATTAGTGAATGAGGTGAATTACGTTATAATTTGTTTAATAGAGGTCGACACGGTTTTGTGCCCGGAAAAAGTACACAGACCCAACTGATAGCACACTATGAAAACATATACAAAAATATGATAAATGAAAAAGACACAGATGTGATCTATCTAGATTTTGCAAAAGCATTTGACAAGGTAGACCATAATATATTAGAGAAAAAAAATGAGAAAGCATAATATTGTGGGAAAGATAGGAAAATGGGTAAAAGAATTCCTGCAAAACAGAAAAAAAGATAGTGGTTGCAAATGGCGAGAAATCAGGTGAAGCTCAGGTAATATCTGGCGTGCCACAAGGAACGGTACTAGCTGCACTGCTGTTTGTTATTATGATCTCAGACATAGACTGTGATGTTGAAAACTACAAAGAGATATAAACAAAATATATGAATGGGCGGATATAAATATGATGGTATTTAACTCCGATAAATTCGAATCAATAAATTATGGAAACAGAGAAGGAATGGTATATGCATACAAGGGACCTAATAACGAGACCATCACAAACAAGGAAGCAATTAAAGACCTTGGTGTAATGTTAAATAGAAATATGTTATGCAACGACCAAATAGCAACACTGTTGGCTAAATGTAAAGCAAGAATGGGACTGTTATTCAGATACTTTAAAACAAGAAAATCTGAACACATGATCATGCTTTACAAAACTTATGTACGTAGTACACTCGAGTACTGCAATGTGATATGGTACCCACACTACAAAAAGGATATTGCACAAGTAGAGAGTGTACAAAGGTCCTATACTGTTAGAATAGAAAAAGTTAAGGACCTTGACTACTGGGAAAGACTGCAATTTTTAAAACTATACAGTCTAGAAAGGAGAAGAGAACGCTACATGATAATACAAGCATGGAAGCAAATAGAAGGAATTACTGAAAACATCATGGAGCTAAAAATATCAGAAAGAGCAAGCCAAGGTAGATTAATAGTGCCAAAAAATATACCAGGGAAACTAAGGAAAGCGCACAGGACATTAATCCACTATGCACCAGCATCAATAATGCAGTGACTATTTAATGCGCTGCCAGCTCATCTAAGAGACATATCAGGAGTGAGCGTAGATGTTTTTAAGAATAAGCTTGACAAATACCTAAGAGGACTCCCAGACCATCCAAGACTGGAAGATGGAAAATACACCGGAAGATGCATTAGCAACTCTCTGGTGGATATACGAGGTGTCTTACACTGATGGATCTGGGGAACCCAAACATAAAATAAGGCAATTAGGTAAGGCAATAAGGTAAGGCTCTCTCTCTCTCTCTCTCTTTCTCACAGCAGAAAAGGTAGCTTAAGGCAATGTTTTGAAACTCATCAGCTGGTCCGTCATTAGAATCCAAAACAGGGTAAATTGCTGATAAATTTTCATTGTCTGAACTCGTCATCTCGTTTTCTGGCACGATATTAACTACCGAAGCATGAACTTCATATACATTACCTTTCGCAATATTCTTATCAGTTATCTTATCATGATTAATGTTATGTATTATTGTAATAATGTACTATATTATTTCAAGTGTTGCAGGTATTGCGCAACATTGCATCATATCGCATGAATAAAACATGTTATGCTTTGTACATAAGAGTAATCATTTGTTTTGGTATTAGGATTCAAACATTTGTTGATTACCTCAAAGATAGGATGTGATTCTTTATAGTTTTGTACTGGAGTAGGATTTAAGTCTTCTCAGAGCGATGCTCTTTTGTTTAGCAATGTTTTGGTTTTGTCAGATTGTGTATGACGCTCCACACACACTTGGGAGTCAGCTGTCATAGAACAATGTAGTCATAAGTTGCATTAAACTTATATTTTAAGAATACCAACATCTTATTCATCCCATACTGACAAATTGACGACAAGAGATGGGATCAGCTGAAAAATAATTATTAACAATTGTTCATCTATGTTCCAGGTAATTATTATGGTTAATAGAACTTCCTACCAAAGTACAACATTACAAAATGGCGACGAGGATGGGATCAGCTGAGAAATAATTACTAACAATTGTTCATCTATGTTCCAGGTAATTATTATGGTTAATAGAACTTCCTACCAAAGTACAACATTACAAATTGGCGACGTTCAGGACGACGGACACAAGCCGGGAGAAACATTGGACCTTATGTACAAGGACTGCCAGCACAAGAGAAGGTCCTTATGCATATTAGGGGACAAGAGTAAAATCGCCCAATGAAGATTGTACAAGCAGCAGAACAGGAATTTCATCAAACAAACAAAAAGAAATTGGGAAATTTAAAGTTGGGTAGGCTACAAAACAGGTAGGAAGTAAACTTGTGACTGCAGAACAGTAGCTTAACCTACCACAGGTATTAAGGTAAGCAATCAAAATTCCTTTTAATATGGAACACCCGGAAAGTTTCAGCATCACTGCTGAGCCCAATTCTGTTGCAACACGATGGTAACAGTGGTGTGAGGAATTTAAGATTTATTTAGAAGCATTAGGGAACATGAAGGATGCCCAAAAGAAGGCATTATTACTTCATACAGCAGGTAGGGAAGTTCGGGAATTGTTTAAGACTTTGCAGTCTACAGATAACACAAGTGAAGCTGCAATTAAGGCTCTTACCACATATTTTGCTCCTCAGGTCAATAAATTTTTTGAAAGATACCAGTTTTCAGCACAGGCTTATCAGAAAGAAAATGGAAGTTTAGATGCATTTGTGACTAGACTAAAGAATTTAGCCGTTTCATGTGAATTTCTAGAGTTAGAAAATGTTATCATAGATCAAGTGATTGTACATTGCACATCAGAAGAGCTAAGAAAGAAATTATTGCAAGATAAAGATTTAACATTAGAAAAGGTATTGATAACAGGCAGAGCTTTAGAAACATCAAATAGGCAAAGTAACATAATAGGTAGTTCTACAAGCAATAGAATGGAAAATTCTAAAATTAATACAGTAGGTTCTAAGTGGAAGACCAATGAGAATCAGAGAAGGAATATGTCAAAGCCTAGTCATAGAAAAGTGCCTAACACTAATGTTCATAAATATCAGAATCAGGCTTATACACAGAAACAACAGGAAAAGCCCAAGTGTTATAGCTGTGGTAAAACTGATCATCTTGCTTACGAAGCAAAGAAATGCCCTGCTACTGGACAGACATGCCAGAATTGCAGAAAGATGGGACATTTTGCAACTGCTTGTAGATTCCCTACAGTACGCAAAGAAAATAAATGCTACAGTTGATACTATTGGTCAAGAGAATAATGCGGAAAATGTTCATGATAATCAGGTTAGTTCAGAAACTGATTTTGCGTCTCACATAAATTCAGTCAACAAAGGTGCAAAGAAACATATCATGGTAGAAGTAATCATAAATGGTAAACCAATTTTGATGCAAGTTGACACAGCAGCCGATGTATCAATTATGTCTGAGAAAATGGCTGAAAGCATTCCTAATCTGTTATTGGAAGGTAAAAATTGAGTTTTGAAAGGTTATAATGGTTTTGATATTCAGGTGATAGGTGCTTCGAACGTAGAAGTACAGTACAAAGAACAGAAATTAGAGAAAATGCCATTAACAATAGTAAAAGGTAATGGATAAACTTTGCTAGGTTTAGATTGGCTACACTATTTGAAGTTAGATTGGCCTAGTATTTTGAAGGTTACAGGTAGACAAGATGAAAACAAGAATGAAATATCTATGGATAATATCATATCAGAGTTTCAAGACGTATTTGAAGATAAAATAGGTACAGTAAAGAACGCAAAGGAAATTTTAGTTTTGAAACCTGACAGTTCTCCTAGATTTTTTGCTCCGAGACCAGTACCTTATGCATTGAAAAGTGCAGTTGAAACAGAAATCAGGAGATTAGAAAATGAAGGTTCCTGGGAAAAGGTTACATATTCAGATTGGGCTACACCATTAGTTCCTATTGTGAAGGAAAGTGGACAGGTTAGGTTATGTGGAGATTACAAAGTAACGTTAAATCCACAACTGCAAGTAGCTCAACATCCCTTACCAAATCCAAAAGACATGTTTGCAACTATGTCAGGATGCAGTGTTTTTTCTAAATTAGATTTAAGACAAGCATTTCAACAGCTTCCCATGGATGAAACTTCACAAGAATTATGTACAGTAAATACATCCTTAGGTTTGTTTAGACCAAAGAGATTACTTTATGGAGTTGCAAGTAGTCCAGCTATATGGCAACAAACTATGGATAAGATTTTTTCAGGAATGCAAGGAGTATTCATTTTTATAGATCATATTTTAATTGCTGGTAAAGACACAAGAGAATATAGAGAAAGATTGCGAAGAGTTCTGAAGAAGTTGAATGAACATAATATTAGAGTGAATAAGAACAAATGTATTTTTGAAGTTGATTCAGTGGAATACTTAGGTTTTATAATAAATGGCAAGCGTATTCACAAAACTAAAGAGAAGATTAAAGCTGTACAATCAACAAAATTGCCAGAAAATGTTAAGGAATTACAATAATTTTATGGGAATTTCATTCAGAATTTGTCTACAATTGCACATCCATTGTATAATCTGTTGAATAAGGGGGTAGAATGGAAGTGGACAAAAGAGTGTCAGGAATCTTTTGAAAGAATCAAGCAGGAAATAACATCACCTACATTCTTAGTACATTATCAAATGGATTTACCAGTTAAATTAGTATGTGACGCATCAAACATAGGTTTAGGTGCAGTATTATCTCATGTAATGCCAGATGGAACAGAAAAACCAATTGCATTCACTTCTAGAGTATTGAACAAGGCAGAAAGGAATTACTCTCAAATAGAAAAGGAAGGTTTAGCATTAGTTTATGGAGTTAAAAAATTCCATATGTATCTTTATGGTAGGAAAAAGTTCACACTTGTTACAGATCATAAACCTTTATTAGCAATTGGGTCCAGAAGCATGTTTACCTACGTTGGTAGCTGCAAGACTACAACGTTGGGCAGTTACGTTAGCAGCGTACCACTATGATATAGAATACCGTCCAACATCAAACATGGGTAATGCAGATGCTTTATCCAGATTACCCGTAGACAAAGCTCCAGAGGAGTATAATGACAGTGTTCTGTTAATTTCTGTATATGATGTACCAATAACTGCAAAAGATGTAGCACACAGTACCAAGTGAGACCCAGTACTTAGTAAGGTTTTGGAGAGTTTAGTGATAGGTAGGGACTTATGTGGAAAAGAGGAAAATTGTAAACCGTATAAGGATATATGGTATGAACTGAGTGTAACACAAGGAATAGTGATGAGAGGTTCCAGGGTAGTTATTCCTAATTCACTGAGAAATAAGGTTTTGTCTGAAATACATGCTGATCACCAAGGTATTGTAAGATCAAAGTCAATTGCGAGAACTTTTGTATGGTGGCCAGGTGTAGATAAAGATGTGGAATCTTATATAAAGAATTGTATGAATTGTGTTATGCAACAGAACAATCCTCAATTTGCTAGAATGCACCCGTGGGAGTTACCCAGGTATCCATGGCAAAGAGTGCATATAGATTTTGCAGGTCCTTTTTTAAATTATTTGTTTTTAATAGTAGTAGATGCTTACAGTAAGTGGCCAGAAATTATCCCACTGAAGACAACAACGTCTTACGCCACAATAAGAGAGTTAATGCAAATTTTTTCAACTCACGGTATTCCAGAAAGAATCAGATAATGGTCCACAATTTACATCACAAGAGTTTAAAGAATTTTGTAATGTCAATGGTATAAAGCATACATTTTCATCTACATATCATCCATCTACTAATGGAGAGGCTGAAAGATTTGTCCAAACGTTTAAACACAATATGAAGTGTAGAAAAGCAAATTCAGGTAATATATTTTTGCATGTATCAAAGTTTTTGTTGTCTTATAGAACAACGCCGCACAGCACAACAGGCGTGGCACCCTCAAATTTGTTGATGGGGAGGAGGATAAGGTGTAAGTTAGATTTGTTGCATCCAAGTTTGCAAAGTGATTTAGAAGATAAAGGGTATAAACAAGTAGTAAAGCTTCCTAATGTAAGACATTTTTTACCTTTGTCTGATGTCATGGTAAGATCGTACAACACTCCAGAGAAGTGGGTACCAGGAGAGATTGTAAGAGAGATAGGAAATTTACATTATGATGTTCGTGTTGGTGATAATGTTGTAAAACGTCATGTTGATCAATTACAGCCGTTAAACAGAAAGACAGTAGAGCAAGTGAATGTTAGAGATGAGAAACTTAAAGAAGTGGTTAGATCAAATGAGTCAAATATTAACCAAGATGGTCCAACATCCAATGTAGATTCAGAACCAATTCATGTACCAGTACAAGATGAGGTTAAAGTGCTTCCTAATAGGATTAACAGAGGAAAGCCCCTGAGAGATTAGATTTATGAAGATTTTTACAATGTCAAGTTGAGGGGGAGGAGACTGTTATGTATTATTGTAATAATGTACTATATAATTTCAAGTGTTGCAGGTATTGCGCAACATTGCATCATATCGCATGAATAAAGCATGTTATGCTTTGTACATAAGAGTAATGATTTGTTTTGGTATTAGGATTCAAACATTTGTTGATTACCTCAAAGATAGGATGTGATTCTTTATAGTTTTGTACTGGAGTAGGATTTAAGTCTTCTCAGAGCGATGCTCTTTTGTTTAGCAATGTTTTGGTTTTGTCAGATTGTGTATGACGCTCCACACACACTTGGGAGTCAGCTGTCATAGAACAATGTAGTCATAAGTTGCATTAAACTTATATTTTAAGAATACCAACGTCTTATTCATCCCATACTGACAAATTGACGACAAGAGATGGGATCAGCTGAGAAATAATTACTAACAATTGTTCATCTATGTTCCAGGTAATTATTATGGTTAATAGAACTTCCTACCAAAGTACAACATTACAATTAATATGGATAACCCTGAATGGTCCAATAAAAGCTGATTCAAACTTATGGTCTTTACTCTGAAGCCGCTTTATATACACACCATCACCAATCTTAATTTCATGTGATTCTGTTTCAAATCTCCTATTGTAACAACGAATATTCCTCTCCTGGGCTATCTTTAAAAACTTATTAGTAATCTCAAAAGGCTTTTTATTTACATTGGCAACATAAGTTCGAATATCATCTACATTATACACAGGTAGTTTCTCCTTTTTTGTGGAAACATCATATGGCAAATTTGGCTCTTGACTGAAAACTGAATAATAAGGCCGATCACCAATACTCTCATTATAGCCCGTGTTTAGAGCAAACTGGGATGTAGACAACATATCCAACCATATATTTGGGTTTTCTGCTACTAAGTATTTAAGCATAATAATTAAGACTCGATTCTTAGACACGACCAACACATTTAATGTAGGCCTATATGCAAGAATGGGAGAATGCTTAATGCCATACAATTCAGATATTCGACTGAATACTTCATTTACAAATTCGGTTCCGTGATCTGATACAATTTTTCGAAGAGTGCCGAGAATTTCAATGAAAGCTCTTAGGGCTCTAGCGACTTCCTATGCAGTATTATCAATCAAGGGTTGCACAAACGTATATCTAGTTCGCGCATCTTCTAGAACAAAAACATATTAATGTCCTTCGTGTGAAACACGCAATAGACCTATTAGATTAATATGCACACGTTACCCTTTCTCTTTAACTAAAGGCCAGACTCGTGCGGGAGGTACATTTAATCAATGGGATCGAAACAGATGATAAAGGTGACACGATTCTATATATCTCTTTATTGTTTCTTTCATGCCTTTCCAATAAAAATGATCAGTGGCTCTTATGAGTGTATTTGCTACGCCCACGTGACCGGATACTGGCGACGAATGCGATAAGGCCTTGGCCTTACTTATGAAAGGAGTGGGTAATACAGTTCCATAAACTAACTCATTTCGTTTCAAATCAGTTACATACAAAACATCGTCTTCGATTACAAATCTATTAGGTGGAAGTGGGACGTCAGTAGGAAATTCTTCTATTTCCACTCTAATATAAGCCTTAACTTTACCACACACAAAATCTTTCTTCTATGCCTTAATTTGTTGTGTTACATCCCAGTCCCAGTCACCATCACGGACGTCGTGAGCTTCAAGGACAGGTTCATTTTTACGCTGGGCATTCGCTTCAATCATTCTGTCAATGGGCCCAACACACTCTCTTCCACGCCCTGTCCTATCAGCTGACATCTCTCCCAGCTGGGAGGGGTTATTGAGTATCATCTGCTCGCCTCCTCGCACAGCCTGCGACGTACTCATCGACCTCGTTATAGCAGCCACAGAACGAGATAAGGCATCCGCCACTACATCCAGGGATATATTCGAATCCAACGATATCGAATTCTAACAATGCTTCCAACCATCTAGCCTGACGACTTGGCAAATCTGATTTCTTGAAAATATTTAATAAGGGTTTATGATCAGATTTAATACAAATTCTATGTCTCAACAGAAAATAACGATTCCTTTCTAATACCCATTTTATGGCCAGTGCCTCTTTGTCTAACACCGAATAACGGGCTTCTGGGCCCTTTAACGCTCGTGAACCGAATTCTACCGGACGGAAAATTTCGTCGTCATCCAGCTGTTCTATTACTCCCGCCAATGGCAACATCGCTAGCATCGCACGTCACATAGAACTCACGATCAAATTTAGGAAAGACTAAAAAACTATCTTCAGACAAAGCTTGTTTCAACTTCTGAAATGAAACTTCATGTTCTCGACTCCAATCAAAAATCTTTGTTCTTCTAAGTTTATCTAAGGGTCACAAGATTTTTCCAAATTCTTTGATAAATCGTCTGTAATAAGAGGCTAACCCCAAAAATGAACTAACTGACTTAAGGGTTTGAGGTCGAGGGTAAGTTCGAATCACTTCTATCTTATCTACCATCGGGCTTACGCCCTTGTTATTTAATATGTGACCTAGAAATTTAACCTCTGGCAGAAACAGCTGACACTTTGCTAGGTTGACCTTCAAATTATGACGTCTCAACACATCGAGAACTTGAACAAAATTAGCCATATGTTCTTCTACACTATTCCCTAAAAGTATTATATCATGAAAACAGATTAACACTATATTTCCTACCAATCCAGAAAATACAGTCATCATTACGCGTGAAAAATGAGCGGGTGCGTTCTTTAACCTAAATGGCAAGGTATTAAAGGAATATAATGAGTTGCCAGTAACAAATGCGGTTTTCTCTCTACTCTTGGGATCGAGTTCTATTTGGTGATACCCAGATTTAAGATCTAACGTCGAAAAGAATGTGTTATTCCTTACTTTACATAGAATTTCTTCTATCGATGGCAAAGGAAATGAATCACCTTTCGTTACGCTATTCAATTTATGGTTATCTACACATATGCGTAAAACGCCAGACTTCTTCTTTACAACCACAATAGGGGAACGCCAGGGAGAATCAGAGACCAAGATTATTCCATTCTCTTTCATCTCTGCTAACTGTCTGCTCACTTCAGTCTGATATGCAAAAGGTACTCTATAGGGATACGTTACGATTGGAGAACTATCTCCTGTATCTGTGTTGAAAGGCATAAACTCACAATAACCCGGAGGTTCTTCCTCTCATACAAACACATCTTAATATTCTTCCAAAACCTGAGCAACATAAAAAGGAAACTGAGCAGGTGTTAAACTATATCCCAAATCTTTTAAGGCGCATGCGCGATCTAATGAGGTACTTTGCTGAAAGCCGGCGTTAAACACTAAATCCACATTTATTTCAACCCATGCAAATAGCGTACTTTCTTTAAGTAGCATTGGTACTGATGCAAAATTGTGGAATAATACTCTTATTTTCCCTTCCTTGATCTGCACTATTTGATCGTGCAAGAAGTTATCTTCAAAGTCTACATAAGGCGAAAGTACGCCATCCCCTTCCATTAATTCTTTGTTACACACGTCAAGTTCAATCACCATGGCGACACAAGGGTCTATACAAACTTCTTGGGAAAGTCGAAGGTCCCACTTATCAGTGACGTTAACAACAGGTTCTATTACTGGTGCTACTGATGCAACTGTCCCTCCTATGGGTAGGATAAAATCCCTCATGGTTACAGTAAATCCCTCAGGACACGAAAGTACATTTCAACTTAGTAACCAGATCGCATCTAAACCCAATATGACATCTATCTCCGTAATACCTAACTCAGGGACGACGTAAAAATCATGAATGAGTTTCTCGTCTTCCACCTCAAAGGGTTATGAACAAAAACTATTTATGGTTTCCCCCCCCCCCCCCAAGACCTTAACATTTTAAAGGAATCTTATTTTGAACTTGATTTACTGTAATGTGCAATTCAACAATAAGAAACACAAATACTTCTTCATCTTTCAAACAGTTTTTAATACCCGAAGGGAACTTAACTTTGATAACAGGTTGCTGGAGTACTGTCTTCGGTCTTCTTCCTATAGGGTTGTCCTGGGTGTCACTGTCACCGCTGGGGGCTGTTCTTGTGCTTGCAGCGTTGGGCAAGCCTGCGGGTGTGCTAAAGGCCTCTATCCTGGGGAACCCTGCATAAAACCCACTGGGGGATAGGGATAATACGGTGTTGCTCCCATCGCAGGTCCCGTTTCTCCTGCTGCCAGGGGCGCAGCTGTTGCTCCCGCGTTGGGGGTTCGAGCCGCTGTGCATTGACTGGCGTAATGTCCCCGCTGTTTGCAGTTGAAACACTGCACCTTCCTCTGAGCTTTTGAACTATTGTTTGGCCCTTGGCCCGATGATTTCTTCTGTCCATACGAATTGTTCCCGGGCAATGACGACGAGGATTGCTGTTGTCTATGTCCTTCCGATAGGGGTGTCTCCTCCTCTGTACTTGTCATTAAAATTTGCACATTGTCCATAGCCCTCTCTACGGGTACGGGCTGAAACAGTGTACCCCACGCATATGCAGGTAGATGTGATTTCATGACCTTCTTCAACCAAGGGTCTTTAATGCCTTCCAAGGCATCATGGCCATACAAGAAATCTTCCAAGTCTGTAGCTATTCTTATGAAAAATTCAAAGTACGACTCACCTTCCTTCTGGACGAGAACATAGTTACATAAATGTTCAAGCAAACTGGCGGTACCTAGGCCTAACCTTCGTTGTAGGTGTATTTTCAGATGTGCCCATGACCTGGGCTTGACGAATTCGAGATCTTTCCTCACTTTCCTATGGGCATTTCCTCGAATTCTCTGTTTTGGCAAAACAGTTATTTGACGATCGGTCCAACACTGTTCTGACGTCGCTGCCTCTACCGAACTGAGAGATGTCTTTATTTAGATAAATTGCCATCCTGGCTGCTGCCCTTTATATTGCCGTATTTGCTGTATCGTCCATTCCCTCCAGCCCGTGCTTCGAATCCATCTTCTAGTGAAAGGCTGTTTTGGTAAACTCCCTGTGGTGCTGGTCTCTCCGTGCCCGCCGATATTCTAATATGTACAGGTTTTCCTTGCGGCCTTACAACATGATGTATGCCTCCGACGGTTTCCTCAAGTTCAATGAAGATGTTGTCTTGCGCCACCATTTAGTTAATAGGGATTCCTTTCAGTTACTTTGGATAATGAACATACTGTACTGAATGTGTATCGCACATGCTCGTACGCTATAACGTTATTACTTAGTTTTTTATATATTGTTGTTATCGCTCTCCCCTCTCACTGATAACTTCTTATTCCCTGTATTTTACTGCACCAATGTGTTTAAATTTTTGTGCCGTTCTTGACTGGAATAGTTTGTATAAACATTCAAGCTCCAACCAAATAAAACTTAATTCCATTCATGAGAATCTCTCAGTTATAACCTAACATACGCCGGCACATTGGTGACCACCAGTGTTTAACTCCCTCAGCTTTCCCCCTCACTGCCGTACCTTATTATTTCATGATGCCCACCTCAGACACTGAATCTTCTATTAATGCCACATCCCTGAAACTATCGCCTTTTGCCAGTGGAGAAGGGTTCGCCTAGTTCTTGCATGCTGAATTCCAGTTTTCCAAAAGGTCTTGACTTGGTCAAGCACCAAAGCTGATTATGTTCTTGTGGAAACCCCTGTGGACACTTTCGCTGAAATCTCCGAATGGCTATGCAAGCAAAGGAAAACCACCATAACGTATGAAGACCTCAAATCATACCTCTTGGAGCAGTACTCCCCATCGCCGGCAGTCCTCATAGCAAAACTTTTCCAGCACTCTCAAAAACCGTGGGGAGATCAAAAGTTTTCTCTTACCCTCAGAGAAATGATGAAAATTGCTTTCCTATAACTTCTCGCTAATGACTCTCCTCGTGAAGCGAATTTACTTTGCGCACTTTGCGTTTTGCCCCTACCCGAACCTGTATGTACTGCCTTCCCCTATGTCGATATTTTGCCCATGAAGGACCTGATGACCAAAGTCGCCGCCCCTATAAACGGCCACTGTACCACCTTACAGATATCCAGCAACTCCTCCACTACTGAAAATGTGTACAACTATTTAATATCGACCGAAGTTGGCTGTAGGACACGGACCCCCACCTTCTGATTTGCTTGAGAGGTGACAAAGCCGTCCATCACCCACATATAATACCCCTCCTTTACGCCTCAGCCCCCAGCCACTTACCGACGCCCCTCGGCCACAGCTAAACTACTATTGCATTCGTGGCTGCTGCAAAGAAATCTGCGAATGGTTGTCTATGGCCAAAAAACACGTAGGCACCACTTCTCCTCGGCTAAAGTACCAAGTGAAGGGCAAACCATGGTTCAATGATTACTGTAGATGGGCTTATTGAAGAAGTAGGAGACCTAACATCTTTGGAAGGGTAACAGATCATATTTGACCTGATATAACTATACTCAGCTTAGAGATTTTACTCAGAGAGTTTATGCTTCAACTGAAAAAGAATAAAATCTAACCATAAAAGAAACCCTTTCTAATACAACACAAGAACATAAGTGTTGGACTACCCTCAAATCTACACTCTTTGGTGTAGATGTAATAGTTCCTCCTTTACTTAAAACAGATGGCTCAATCACACCCTTATGGCTGATGTGTTTGATTGTAAGCAGAGTAATGAGAAACGCGAACTTCCTCATTCTTGTTTTCCTGGAACTAAACTGACTAGTTTAGCTTTTTGATCCTGTGAAATTAAAGCTCTCCTGATAGACCATGATGCTTATGGAGGTGTAGACCCAAATGTTAGTTTTTCTTTATTTTTTTGTAAGGAGTGCAGATTTCTTAGCTCCAAAGATATTGGCTATTTTGCACTAGTTAGCAAGAAGAGGAGCTTTTAGCACTTCTTGGAGAATTGGTAATATTACTCCACTATGTAAATGTGTCTGTGGTAGCTCAAGTTTGACTGTTCACTGCCCAGTTTCCATAACTCCCCTATTATCTAAAGTTTTTGAACATCTTTTTGGAAGACATCCTAATAGATTTGCTGAAGGTAATCATCTGTTCGCTAGTTTGCAATTTTGATTTTGTAAAGGCCTTGGACCATGTGATGCCATTCTCACTATCGCCAATGCTGTACAAAAATCCTTTAATTGTGGTCAGGAAGTTCGAAGTATTGGCCTTGATTTTAGTGCTACCTTTCGCCGTGTTAATCATCAGGGCCTTGTTTTCAAACTCAAAGAGTAGGGAGTGGGTGAGTATTTTCTTAGCATTATTATTGAATTTTTACGCAATAGATCTCAAAGAGGTGTTGTTGATAGTCACCATAGTGAGTATAGGAATTTGATACCTGGTATTCCACAAGGTAGTATTCCTGGCCCATTACTTTTCATACTATATACACAGGACATGGTTTGGCCTAGAAAACAAGCTCGTTGTATATGCAGATGATGCTACTCTCTATGCATCAGTTCAATCTCCTGAATGTAGATCTGGGTTTACTGAATCTTTTAACAGAGATCTAGCTAAATTATGGGGTAAGAAGTTGAATCCTAGCGACAATCAAAGTATGATATCATCATTAATAATGTTTCTTTAACTTTGTATGACTCATTTAAAATGTTAGGTGTGATCTTCGACAGCAAATTTATTTTTGAGAAACACATTCGGTCTGTGTCTTTTTCAATTACACAAAAAAAAAAGAAATGGCTTATTAAGAAAGTCTTTCAAGATTTTCGGTGATCAATCTATTCTGAAGAAGTGTTTTAATTCTTTTATTCTACCTTGTTTTGAGTTTTACTCTCCTGCCTGGTCTTCATAATTTGTTGGACATGAACTCACGGTTTATTAAATTTCTTATTCATGATCTAGATATCAATCTTTCGCACAGTCATTTGATTAGTTCATGATGCATATTTCATAAGATTTTTCATATTCCTGACCACCCTTTACATTCAGATCTTCCTAGACAGTTCCATCATGTTCGTAAGCATGCAGTTAATTCTAATAGTCAGGCCTTCTCCTTCATGAAGCTCAATACTACAAAGCATTCTAGAAGTTTTATTCTAGCTGTGACTAAGATGCGGAATGATCTTCTTAATTGGGTAGTTGAATCAGTAGAACTTCATCAGTTCAAGCGTCCAGCAAATGTTTTTATGTTTAATAGGCTGACATAACTATTTTTAAAGTCTATATATGAATTATCTGTTTTAACGTTGTTATTATTCTTTTTAAATATTTTATTTAAATTTTTCATTACTTCTTCTATCATTTGCTTATTTCTTTGATTCCTCTGCTCGCTAGGCAATTTTTTTGCTTTTGAAGCCCTTGGGCTTATAGCATCTTGCTTTTTCAACTAGGGTTTTAACTTGGCTAGTGATAATAATAAAAATAATATTAGGCCATCAATTGAGGTAGTGTCCTCCTGTGTCACTAATCTTTCTATTTACATGACGAAGGTAAGGGAGTGCAATTTTTGTTAGTCACAGGTGGTTGCCGATCTCTTTTGCCAAGATCCTTCTCCGAGACTCAACGCGGTTGGTCTAAACCTACCGATATCCACCTGGTGGCTGCCAACAGATTTGCAATACTCACCCATAGTTATTGATTCCTCATGTTATTGTTTGGAAGTGTCAAATATATTCGGAAGTTTCTCGTTGTTGATGTCACATTTACAATCCTCAGTGCGGATTCCATATCACACTTTCACCTCCTGGTTGATGTAGCGCACCAACGGTTACTCCATATGGATCTCCAACCCAACTCCTCCAACCATGGATGCCAATGCCCACCTCCTCACCTCATACATGGAAGTTTTCGTCCAGAACTTTGTCAGATTTTCATGGTTCCCATAAAACATGGTATTTATCACCATATCAAGATGACAATCCCTTCAGTGTTCGTCAGATTCAGATATCTGGAACCGGATTGTTTGGCAGTTGCTAAACAAACATTTGCCAAAAAGGAAGAAAGGGGCCTTTGCCCATGGTCATCACCCGTACATATTGTCCTGAAGAAAGATGGCTCTCTATTTCCATGTGTGGATTACAGGCACCTGAACAGCAGACAGAACGTGATCACTACCCACTCTTAAATGTAGCAAAAATCGAAGGTTTTCTCAATGTTCAAGCTACTGAAAGGGTATTTTCAGGTGTCTGTGTACCCAGAAGAAATCTCCAAAACTACCATCACCTCCCACTTTGGTACATTAAACTCCAATTACTTGTGTTTTTACCTTTGTAATGCTAGAGCCACTTTTTAATGTCTCATGGACCGCATCTTAGGGAACCTCCCCTCAATCATCAAAAGAGGAACACATTCGTCATCTACACTTTGTGTTTGATCGCCTACACTAGAAAGGCCTTGAAATCTGGTACGACAAGTGTTCCTTCAACACCAATTAAAGTATAGCTCATTGGGCACAGCATCACTCCTGAGGGAGTCTGCCCCCACCCTTAAAAGGTAGCAGCCGTTCAGAACTTCCATACGCCCTCGACTGTCTAAGCCCTCCAAGAATTCTTGGGTTTGATCACCTATTATCACCATTTCCATCCAGTCATCAACGCAACTCTTGTCATCCTTTACGCCTCCCTCAAGAGCAAGCCAAAACACTTGAAGTGAGGTTCCCTTCATTAAGCGGCCTACCGCAATGCAAAGAATGCCCTATTAGCCGTTGCTGCTTACATCTTTTCTGTGCCACAAGCACCACATATTCTTTCCACTGATGCCAGCAATGTTGCTATTGGGGCAGTCCTCGACCAGGTGGTTAAACAGCTCTCCCCACCAATTGGCCTTCTTCAGTAGAAAACTGTCCAAGGTGTAATCAGGCTACTCCACCTTCGATCATGAATTGGTATTGCTGCACTTGGCTGTCAGTCGCTTTCTCCATTTCTTAAGAGATACAGCGTTCATCATTTGCACGGACCACATGACACTGGTGCACGACTTCATTTAACAGTTGAAGCCGGGTACTCCTGTCAACGTCGACATCTCTATGCCATGGCTGGATAAAACTGCAACCTTCAGCACATCCCTCGGAAATTGAATCCTGTGGCGTAATACTGAGTCAAGAAATACATTGGCGGTCATTCACATGGGATTGGATTATAATATCTCGGCAAAAGGCAAATGAAAAGATCCTGAGTACCAAGCATATAGGACATCCTGCACATCCCTCCGTTGGGAAGACATCCTTCTCGACAATTCCAACGCCACATCCCTCTATAACATTAGTGTTGGTAGACCTAGACCGTGGATACCCTCTCCCATGCCCCGATAGGTGTTTGACTTAATTCATGTCTTTCTACACAGCTACTGAAGACTAAGTTCATTTTCCATATCATTACTAAAGATGCTAAGGATCAGGTTTGCTCCTGTACTTGAGGGGACCATCTGGTATGTCATGCATATTTTTTTAAATATTCGAAATACACCATTTCTATATATGTTATAGGCATATATAATATCTTTATCATATGAAAATTCATGTCATTCAATCGAAAACTTTCTTGATTTATAGCAAAAATCATGATTTTTCAAAAGATTTTAGGCACATTTTTCTCCACTAACATGACACCATTTGTATTCAAAAACATACCATAAAAGCTAATCTATTAACAGAATTTTGGTTTCCTTTTCTTTATATATATATTTACAAGGATATTATTACCTGTTTACTATCATCGACTGCTCCACTTGAATGTTGGCCTGAAGCCATTGCCATAAAAACTGCAATGTTCGCCTCGTGTACATCTGCCTTACTCTCAGGTTAGAGAGCGAGATTTGGTATTACTTAAAAAAGGGGTACCAATTTCACCTCTAAATTGTGGACAGCATTAGGGAATCTTTCTTGGTATCACGCTTCATCAGACAACTATATACAACCCTGCTGCCAACAGTATGATTGAACGTTTTCACCATATCCTAAAAGCAGCTTTAATGTCATACTTCCAGGACTGCAACTGGTTTACCCAGCTTCCCTGGGTCTTCCTGGAACTAAGGACCACTCCTAAAGTCACCCAAGATGTGCCTGCAGCTGAAATGATGTAGGTGAACCGTAGTCGTCCCTGCCAGATTTTTCTGTCTGCAACCTTCTCCGACAATCTCCAGTGCCTATGTCACGTTGTGGGAAGATTTAAACTATGCCACCAGACTTACAAGCCCCAGCAAAGCAACACATACCGACATATCTATACTCATCAACGCATGTTTCCCTATGCAACGAAGCTAGCAAGCCACTGTTAGCCCCACTATATACAGGCCCTTTACTCGTGATCCGTCCTACGCCAAAAGCATTCCTTCTCAACATACATGTCAAAGAAGAATAAGTCTCCATGGATCGCCTAAAACCTACATATCTCCTGCCAGAGGACCTGCCTACAGTATGCCTCTCAAGAGCAGGGCGCACTATTTCACATTTATGTCTTTTCAGGGGTAGGGAGCCATGTACAGCATGTGCATCACACACTGTTACGGTATTTTTTACTTTTTGTATAATGTTGTTATCGTTCTCTCCTCTCACTGATAACTTCCTCATTCATGCATTTTTCTGCACCATTGCATTTGAATTAGTGTGCCATTCTTGACTGGATTCAGTTTCATTAACGAGTCTCTCACTTAAAACCTAGCAACTCTTTGGAAAAATACGCTACTGCTACCTGGGTCTAAGCGATATCAGACAGGGCAGCTGATTGGGGCTCTGGTCTATCCCAAAGCCAAAGCAGAGTTCTTCAAGAAGAAGGCAACTGTGCTTACACCACACAAATGGGAGAAACCCACTAATAGAAGAAGAAGAAGAAGAAGAAGAAGAAGAAGAAGAAGAAGAAGAAGAAGAAGAAGAAGAAGAAGAAGAAGATATATTGTTTTGAAAAAGTTGAGTTTTATTAGAAAGATCCTTACCGTGAAGCATTTTGGAACAAGGTACTTATCATTAAACATTTATAAACCAGAAAGCAAGTAGGCGAATGTAGGGAAAGACTGAAGTACATAATTTTGCTGGAAAAATAACAAAAAAAAGACCTTGCCCTTGGTCAGTCTGCTGAACGCTCACCTACGAAAGGTAAATATCCTGAAGGTGAATATGTTATCGTTGATCTTGATAAGTACTAGAAGTATTCAAATCCAGTACCATTTTAAAGTGTCACTCTCTATAAATCAATTTTTTCTGTCACTTGGTTTATTACTGTAAGGGGTTAGCTCTAGTGCAAATTTCAAATTGAATTTTGATGATCCTGTCTAATCATTGTTTTGGTCACTCAGTTTATCAAAAAGCCTAATCCATTTACGCAACCTGCTGTCAACATCATGTTAAATATCAATCTGTTCATCAAAACAATAGCCTAATATAGACCAGTGCAATTACTGTCTGAAAGCAGCCCATTAGTATCTCTTGCATGTCATTGATTGGTTACCTTACTATTGAGACAGAGGTTAGGAAAAAAAAAATGTGACGATTGAGTTGGTTTAGGGTAGGCACAGATTTTTCCTTTGATTGTGTTAGTGAAAAAACGAGAAGGGGAAATCGTGTCCTTAATCAAGGTAAACTCTATAAAACTGATGGGTGATAATGCAGGTTCACCATACTATACTTACGATATATATTCATTTATGGAAATTCAAAAGCAACATGTGATCAAAAGTATTTCGCTAAACGGCAACACAGAAATTTTATCCGTTTCAGTTTCTTTTTTAGACATTTATAGCAATGGAAAATTTATCTTACTAAGCGGAGGACGCTACACAGCCTCAATGCTGAAAAGTCTAAAGGTTACATACTTTTGATATCACAATATAGTCGATTAGTGAAGTCTGAGACAAAAATGGTCAATGAAATTTTTGCTACATTGACTCGATAATAAGACTTTCACTTTTAATTTAGACTAAATGAAGAACCCATTATGAAATGTCATAACAGTAATTCAAGACCATATTTTATTCAATTTCTAGTTATTCTGAGAATAATATAAGATGCAAAAACTCAATGAATATTGATTTTATATTTACATAAACTACTTTTTTATACAAAGGCTGAATCATAATAATGAAAGAAATACTATATTGTTTTCCAATAAACCATATAATTAGGAAAAATTTATTGGAATACTTATATACATATATATATATATATATATATATATATATATATATATATATATATATATATATATATATATATATATATATATAATATAGATATATCTATATATACATATAGATATATCTATATATACATATATATATATATATATATATATATATATATATATATATATATATATATATATATATATATATATATATATATATACAGGTATATATATACATATATATATATATATATATATATATATATATATATATATATATATATATATATATATATATATATATATATATATATATATATATATATATATATATATATATATATATTTATATATATATATATACATGTGTGTGTGCGCACGCATGTGTGTATGCATCATCCTCGTCATTATCACTCTCATCATCAGCCAACACTAGTCTCCTGCGGAAGAAAGTCATCATGCTTTCCTTCCACTGGAGTCTGTTTATGGTCTTTCTTTGCCTGATCATACTTGCAAATTTTCTTCGTCTTCTCTTCCTTCCCCTGCTTCTTTTGTAATCTCTAGGAACCCCTCCTGCTATTTTAATGTCCATCCAGTATCTATCATTCTCATTATAGACCCTGCCTACGTCAATCTTTTTTTTTTCACATATTGTTAGAGCATTTTATAATTTAGTCTGCTCTAGTGTACACGTTGCTCATTTCCTGTATCATAGTTCTCTCCATAACTCTTTGAGTTGCAACTAGCCAATGCTGTATGGCTTTAGTAAGGTTCCAAGTTTCTGATGCATAAGTTAATGCTGGTAGGACCGTCTAATTATGTACTGTACTTTTCTTATTAGAGAAAGTGACATATTACATTTCAAAATCTCATATCATTCACCAAACTGTCTCCATCCCATAGTTATCCTTATTTTCATTTTTGTCGCATGTTCTGAGAAACAATGATTGCCTTATCCTAATAATGTATGTTCATTAACAATTTATAGAGGTTTGTTCATGACCCTTATTTGTAGTCTCTCTGTATTTCATTGAACTTTATCCTAGTTCTACTCACATGTGTCGCTAGTCCTATATGTCTGTTTTCTCAATTCAAATCTATTATCTTTTGCAATTCCTGCCATGATCCATGAAACAGAACTATGTCATCTGTAAATGTTAAAGCTTTCAAGATATTCCCCTTAATGCTAATTACTACTTTTTTACCATCTAAATTCTTAAAATCCTAGGCATCATGTGAATAATTAGGGAGAGATTGGGTCTCTCTCTCAAATGGTTTTCTCATTCAGAATTTTCTTGCTATCTTTATTTAGTTTTACTATGGCTTTAATACCCATGTATATGTCTACTAACATAAGATTAATTTATTTCATGTCTATGATGGGCCTTCATTATTGCTGAACGTTTGATTTAATCAAAAGCTTTCTCATAGTTGACAAATGCAATACATAGTGGTTTGTCCTACACTGTTGTTTTTTTTCCATAAGATAGGTAATTAGAAGGATGTAGTCACCTGTTTAACAACTTTTCAAGCCTACGTGCTCTGTTCTACTGCAGTTTTGCCTCTTTTCGTGCCTTTTAATTATCTATTTACTTTTCGTACTATTACTTTTGATATCAGCTCAGGTGTTTCATTAATTCTATTACCAATGTTATTTCTGATATCACCATTGTATAGCATTGTATAGAAACCCTTTGCTATTTTTGTAACTCTATCTCTTTTGTTAATAATATTTCCATTAGCACCCTTCACTGCAAACATC